>NC_082731.1:4593074-4772804 GCF_030144855.1 Hypanus sabinus | reverse complement strand
ATTCCACTGACGTGCCCCTGGTGTCCAGGGAGGTGTACTGAGCCAAACGTCATCACCAACTCAGTGAGACACACTGTGACAAATCCACTCACGTGCTCCTGGTGTCCAGGGAGTGTACTGAGACAAACGTCGTCACCAACTCAGTGAGACACACTGTGACAAATCCACTCACGTGCTCCTGGTGTCCACGGAGGTGTACTGAGACAAACATCGTCACCAACTCAGTGAGACACACACAGTGACAAATCCACTCACGTGCTCCGGGTGTCCAGGAAGGTGTACTGAGACAAACTTCATCACCAACTCAGTGAGACACACTGTGACAAATCCACTCACATGCTCCTGGTGTCCAGGGAGGTGTACTGAGACAAACATCATCACCAGCTCAGTGAGACACACTGTGACAAATCCACTCACGTGCTCCTGGTGTCCAGGGAGGTGTACTGAGACAAACGTCGTCACCAACTCAGTGAGACACACTGTGACAAATCCACTCACGTGCTCCTGGTGTCCAGGTAGGTGTACTGAGACAAACATCGTCACCAACTCAGTGAGACACACTGTGACAAATCCATTCACGTTCTCCTGGTGTCCAGGGAGGTGTACTGAGACAAACGTCATCACCAACCCAGTGAGACACACTGTGACAAATCCACTCACGTGCTCCTGGTGTCCAGGGAGGTGTACTGAGACAAACGTCGTCACCAACTCAGTGAGACACACTGTGACAAATCCACACACGTGCTCCTGGTGTCCAGGTAGGTGTACTGAGACAAACGTCATCACCAACCCAGTGAGACACACTGTGACAAATCCACTCACGTGCTCCTGGTGTCCAGGGAGGTGTACTGAGACAAACGTCTTCACCAACTCAGTGAGACACACTGTGACAAATCCACTCACGTGCTCCTGGTGTCCAGGTACGTGTACTGAGACAAACGTCATCAGCAACCCAGTGAGACACACTGTGACAAATCCACTCACGTGCTCCTGGTGTCCAGGGAGTGTACTGAGACAAACGTCGTTACCAACTCAGTGAGACACACTGTGACAAATCCACTCACGTGCTGCTGGTGTCCAGGGAGGTGTACCGAGCCAAACATCATCACGAGCTCAGTGAGGCACACTGTGACAAATCCACTCACATGCTCCTGGCGTCCAGGGAGACGTACTGAGACTAACATCGTCACCAACTCAGTGAGACACACACTGAGACAAATCCACTCACATGCTCCTGGTGTCCAGGGAGGTGTACTGAGACAAACGTCGTCACCAACTCAGTGAGACACACTGTGACAAATCCACTCACGTGCTCCTGGTGTCCAGGGAGTGTACTGAGAGAAACATCATCACCAACTCAGTGAGACACACTGTGACAAATCCACTCACGTGCTCCTGGTGTCCAGGGAGGTGTACAGAGACAAACATCGTCACCAACTCAGTGAGACACACGGTGACAAAACCACTCACGTGCTCCTGGTGTCCAGGTAGGTGTACTGAGCCAAACGTCATCACCAACTCAGTGAGACACACTGTGACAAATCCACTCACGTGCTCCTGGTGTCCAGGGAGTGTACTGAGACAAACGTCGTCACCAACTCAGTGAGACACACTGTGACAAATCCACTCACGTGCTCCTGGTGTCCAGGGAGGTGTACTGAGACAAACGTCGTCACCAACTCTGTGAGGCACACTGTGACAAATCCACTCACATGCTCTTGGCGTCCAGGGAGACGTATTGAGACAAACATCGTCACCAACTCAGTGAGACACACACTGTGACAAATGCACTCACATGCTCCTGGCGTCGAGGGAGACGTACTGAGACAAACATCGTCACCAACTCAGTGAGACACACACAGTGACAAATCCACTCACGTGCTCCTGGTGTCCAGGAAGGTGTACTGAGACCACTTCATCACCAACTCAGTGAGACACACTGTGACAAATCCACTCACATGCTCCTGGTGTCCAGGGAGGTGTACTGAGACAAACATCGTCACCAACTCAGTGAGACACACTGTGACAAATCCACTCACGTGCTCCTGGTGTCCAGGTAGGTGTACTGAGACAAACATCGTCACCAACTCAGTGAGACACACTGTGACAAATCCATTCACGTTCTCCTGGTGTCCAGGGAGGTGTACTGAGACAAACGTCATCACCAACCCAGTGAGACACACTGTGACAAATCCACTCACGTGCTCCTGGTGTCCAGGGAGGTGTACTGAGACAAACGTCGTCACCAACTCAGTGAGACACACTGTGACAAATCCACACACGTGCTCCTGGTGTCCAGGTAGGTGTACTGAGACAAACGTCATCACCAACCCAGTGAGACACACTGTGACAAATCCACTCACGTGCTCCTGGTGTCCAGGGAGGTGTACTGAGACAAACGTCTTCACCAACTCAGTGAGACACACTGTGACAAATCCACTCACGTGCTCCTGGTGTCCAGGTAGGTGTACTGAGACAAACGTCATCAGCAACCCAGTGAGACACACTGTGACAAATCCACTCACGTGCTCCTGGTGTCCAGGGAGTGTACTGAGACAAACGTCGTTACCAACTCAGTGAGACACACTGTGACAAATCCACTCACGTGCTGCTGGTGTCCAGGGAGGTGTACCGAGCCAAACATCATCACGAGCTCAGTGAGGCACACTGTGACAAATCCACTCACATGCTCCTGGCGTCCAGGGAGACGTACTGAGACTAACATCGTCACCAACTCAGTGAGACACACACTGTGACAAATCCACTCACATGCTCCTGGTGTCCAGGGAGGTGTACTGAGACAAACGTCGTCACCAACTCAGTGAGACACACTGTGACAAATCCACTCACGTGCTCCTGGTGTCCAGGGAGTGTACTGAGAGAAACATCATCACCAACTCAGTGAGACACACTGTGACAAATCCACTCACGTGCTCCTGGTGTCCAGGGAGGTGTACAGAGACAAACATCGTCACCAACTCAGTGAGACACACGGTGACAAAACCACTCACGTGCTCCTGGTGTCCAGGTAGGTGTACTGAGCCAAACGTCATCACCAACTCAGTGAGACACACTGTGACAAATCCACTCACGTGCTCCTGGTGTCCAGGGAGTGTACTGAGACAAACGTCGTCACCAACTCAGTGAGACACACTGTGACAAATCCACTCACGTGCTCCTGGTGTCCAGGGAGGTGTACTGAGACAAACGTCGTCACCAACTCTGTGAGGCACACTGTGACAAATCCACTCACATGCTCTTGGCGTCCATGGAGACGTATTGAGACAAACATCGTCACCAACTCAGTGAGACACACACTGTGACAAATGCACTCACATGCTCCTGGCGTCGAGGGAGACGTACTGAGACAAACATCGTCACCAACTCAGTGAGACACACACAGTGACAAATCCACTCACGTGCTCCTGGTGTCCAGGAAGGTGTACTGAGACCACTTCATCACCAACTCAGTGAGACACACTGTGACAAATCCACTCACATGCTCCTGGTGTCCAGGGAGGTGTACTGAGACAAACATCGTCACCAGCTCAGTGAGGCACACTGTGACAATTCCACTCACGTGCTCCTTGTGTCCAGGGAGGTGTACTGAGACAAACATCGTCACCAGCTCAGTGAGACACACTGTGACAAATCCACTCACGTGCTCCTGGTGTCCAGGGAGCTGTACTGAGACAAACATCGTCACCAGCTCAGTGAGACACACTGTGACAAATCCACTCACGTGCTCATGGTGTCCAGGGAGGTTTACTGACACAAACATCATCACCAGCTCAGTGAGACACACTGGGACAAATCCACTCACGTGCTCCTGGTGTCCAGGGAGGTGTACTGAGACAAACATCATCACCAGCTCAGTGAGACACACTGTGACAATTCCACTGACGTGCCCCTGGTGTCCAGGGAGGTGTACTGAGCCAAACGTCATCACCAACTCAGTGAGACACACTGTGACAAATCCACTCACGTGCTCCTGGTGTCCAGGGAGTGTACTGAGACAAACGTCGTCACCAACTCAGTGAGACACACTGTGACAAATCCACTCACGTGCTCCTGGTGTCCACGGAGGTGTACTGAGACAAACATCGTCACCAACTCAGTGAGACACACACAGTGACAAATCCACTCACGTGCTCCGGGTGTCCAGGAAGGTGTACTGAGACAAACTTCATCACCAACTCAGTGAGACACACTGTGACAAATCCACTCACATGCTCCTGGTGTCCAGGGAGGTGTACTGAGACAAACATCATCACCAGCTCAGTGAGACACACTGTGACAAATCCACTCACGTGCTCCTGGTGTCCAGGGAGGTGTACTGAGACAAACGTCGTCACCAACTCAGTGAGACACACTGTGACAAATCCACTCACGTGCTCCTGGTGTCCAGGTAGGTGTACTGAGACAAACATCGTCACCAACTCAGTGAGACACACTGTGACAAATCCATTCACGTTCTCCTGGTGTCCAGGGAGGTGTACTGAGACAAACGTCATCACCAACCCAGTGAGACACACTGTGACAAATCCACTCACGTGCTCCTGGTGTCCAGGGAGGTGTACTGAGACAAACGTCGTCACCAACTCAGTGAGACACACTGTGACAAATCCACACACGTGCTCCTGGTGTCCAGGTAGGTGTACTGAGACAAACGTCATCACCAACCCAGTGAGACACACTGTGACAAATCCACTCACGTGCTCCTGGTGTCCAGGGAGGTGTACTGAGACAAACGTCTTCACCAACTCAGTGAGACACACTGTGACAAATCCACTCACGTGCTCCTGGTGTCCAGGTACGTGTACTGAGACAAACGTCATCAGCAACCCAGTGAGACACACTGTGACAAATCCACTCACGTGCTCCTGGTGTCCAGGGAGTGTACTGAGACAAACGTCGTTACCAACTCAGTGAGACACACTGTGACAAATCCACTCACGTGCTGCTGGTGTCCAGGGAGGTGTACCGAGCCAAACATCATCACGAGCTCAGTGAGGCACACTGTGACAAATCCACTCACATGCTCCTGGCGTCCAGGGAGACGTACTGAGACTAACATCGTCACCAACTCAGTGAGACACACACTGTGACAAATCCACTCACATGCTCCTGGTGTCCAGGGAGGTGTACTGAGACAAACGTCGTCACCAACTCAGTGAGACACACTGTGACAAATCCACTCACGTGCTCCTGGTGTCCAGGGAGTGTACTGAGAGAAACATCATCACCAACTCAGTGAGACACACTGTGACAAATCCACTCACGTGCTCCTGGTGTCCAGGGAGGTGTACAGAGACAAACATCGTCACCAACTCAGTGAGACACACGGTGACAAAACCACTCACGTGCTCCTGGTGTCCAGGTAGGTGTACTGAGCCAAACGTCATCACCAACTCAGTGAGACACACTGTGACAAATCCACTCACGTGCTCCTGGTGTCCAGGGAGTGTACTGAGACAAACGTCGTCACCAACTCAGTGAGACACACTGTGACAAATCCACTCACGTGCTCCTGGTGTCCAGGGAGGTGTACTGAGACAAACGTCGTCACCAACTCTGTGAGGCACACTGTGACAAATCCACTCACATGCTCTTGGCGTCCAGGGAGACGTATTGAGACAAACATCGTCACCAACTCAGTGAGACACACACTGTGACAAATGCACTCACATGCTCCTGGCGTCGAGGGAGACGTACTGAGACAAACATCGTCACCAACTCAGTGAGACACACACAGTGACAAATCCACTCACGTGCTCCTGGTGTCCAGGAAGGTGTACTGAGACCACTTCATCACCAACTCAGTGAGACACACTGTGACAAATCCACTCACATGCTCCTGGTGTCCAGGGAGGTGTACTGAGACAAACATCGTCACCAACTCAGTGAGACACACTGTGACAAATCCACTCACGTGCTCCTGGTGTCCAGGTAGGTGTACTGAGACAAACATCGTCACCAACTCAGTGAGACACACTGTGACAAATCCATTCACGTTCTCCTGGTGTCCAGGGAGGTGTACTGAGACAAACGTCATCACCAACCCAGTGAGACACACTGTGACAAATCCACTCACGTGCTCCTGGTGTCCAGGGAGGTGTACTGAGACAAACGTCGTCACCAACTCAGTGAGACACACTGTGACAAATCCACACACGTGCTCCTGGTGTCCAGGTAGGTGTACTGAGACAAACGTCATCACCAACCCAGTGAGACACACTGTGACAAATCCACTCACGTGCTCCTGGTGTCCAGGGAGGTGTACTGAGACAAACGTCTTCACCAACTCAGTGAGACACACTGTGACAAATCCACTCACGTGCTCCTGGTGTCCAGGTAGGTGTACTGAGACAAACGTCATCAGCAACCCAGTGAGACACACTGTGACAAATCCACTCACGTGCTCCTGGTGTCCAGGGAGTGTACTGAGACAAACGTCGTTACCAACTCAGTGAGACACACTGTGACAAATCCACTCACGTGCTGCTGGTGTCCAGGGAGGTGTACCGAGCCAAACATCATCACGAGCTCAGTGAGGCACACTGTGACAAATCCACTCACATGCTCCTGGCGTCCAGGGAGACGTACTGAGACTAACATCGTCACCAACTCAGTGAGACACACACTGTGACAAATCCACTCACATGCTCCTGGTGTCCAGGGAGGTGTACTGAGACAAACGTCGTCACCAACTCAGTGAGACACACTGTGACAAATCCACTCACGTGCTCCTGGTGTCCAGGGAGTGTACTGAGAGAAACATCATCACCAACTCAGTGAGACACACTGTGACAAATCCACTCACGTGCTCCTGGTGTCCAGGGAGGTGTACAGAGACAAACATCGTCACCAACTCAGTGAGACACACGGTGACAAAACCACTCACGTGCTCCTGGTGTCCAGGTAGGTGTACTGAGCCAAACGTCATCACCAACTCAGTGAGACACACTGTGACAAATCCACTCACGTGCTCCTGGTGTCCAGGGAGTGTACTGAGACAAACGTCGTCACCAACTCAGTGAGACACACTGTGACAAATCCACTCACGTGCTCCTGGTGTCCAGGGAGGTGTACTGAGACAAACGTCGTCACCAACTCTGTGAGGCACACTGTGACAAATCCACTCACATGCTCTTGGCGTCCATGGAGACGTATTGAGACAAACATCGTCACCAACTCAGTGAGACACACACTGTGACAAATGCACTCACATGCTCCTGGCGTCGAGGGAGACGTACTGAGACAAACATCGTCACCAACTCAGTGAGACACACACAGTGACAAATCCACTCACGTGCTCCTGGTGTCCAGGAAGGTGTACTGAGACCACTTCATCACCAACTCAGTGAGACACACTGTGACAAATCCACTCACATGCTCCTGGTGTCCAGGGAGGTGTACTGAGACAAACATCGTCACCAGCTCAGTGAGGCACACTGTGACAATTCCACTCACGTGCTCCTTGTGTCCAGGGAGGTGTACTGAGACAAACATCGTCACCAGCTCAGTGAGACACACTGTGACAAATCCACTCACGTGCTCCTGGTGTCCAGGGAGCTGTACTGAGACAAACATCGTCACCAGCTCAGTGAGACACACTGTGACAAATCCACTCACGTACTCCTGGTATCCAGGGAGTGTACTGAGACAAACGTCGTCACCAACTCAGTGAGACACACTGTGACAAATCCACTCACGTGCTCCTGGTGTCCAATGAGGTGTACTGAGACAAACGTCGTCACCAACTCAGTGAGACACACTGTGACAATTCCACTCACGTACTCCTGGTATCCAGGGAGTGTACTGAGACAAACGTCGTCACCAACTCAGTGAGACACACTGTGACAAATCCACTCACGTGCTCCTGGTGTCCAATGAGGTGTACTGAGACAAACGTCGTCACCAACTCAGTGAGACACACTGTGACAATTCCACTCACGTGCTCCTGGTGTCCAGGGAGGTGTACTGAGACAATCATCATCACCAACTCAGTGAGCACTGTGACAAATCCACTCACGTGCTCCTGGTGTCCAGGGAGGTGTACTGAGACAAACGTCGTCACCAACTCAGTGAGACACACTGTGACAAATCCACTCACGTGCTCCTGGTGTCCAGGGAGTGTACTGAGAGAAACATCGTCACCAACTCAGTGAGGCACACTGTGACAAATCCACTCACGTGCTCCTGGTGTCCAGGGAGGTGTACAGAGACAAACATCGTCACCAACTCAGTGAGACACACACGGTGACAAATCCACTCACGTGCTCCTGGTGTCCAGGTAGGTGTACTGAGCCAAACGTCATCACCAACTCAGTGAGACACACTGTGACAAATCCACTCACGTGCTCCTGGTGTCCAGGTAGGTGTACTGAGACAAACGTCATCACCAACCCAGTGAGACACACTGTGACAAATCCACTCACGTGCTCCTGGTGTCCAGGGAGGTGTACTGAGACAAACGTCTTCACCAACTCAGTGAGACACACTGTGACAAATCCACTCACGTGCTCCTGGTGTCCAGGTAGGTGTACTGAGACAAACGTCATCACCAACCCAGTGAGACACACTGTGACAAATCCACTCACGTGCTCCTGGTGTCCAGGGAGTGTACTGAGACAAACGTCGTCACCAACTCAGTGAGACACACTGTGACAAATCCACTCACGTGCTGCTGGTGTCCAGGGAGGTGTACCGAGCCAAACATCATCACGAGCTCAGTGAGGCACACTGTGACAAATCCACTCACGTGCTCCTGGCGTCCAGGGAGACGTACTGAGACAAACATCGTCACCAACTCAGTGAGACACACACAGTGACAAATCCACTCACGTTCTCCTGGTGTCCAGGAAGGTGTACTGAGACAAACATCATCACCAACTCAGTGAGACACACTGTGACAAATCCACTCACATGCTCCTGGTGTCCAGGAGGTGTAATGAGGCAAACATCGTCACCAGCTCAGTGAGACACACTGTGACAAATCCAATACCTGCTCCTGGTGTCCAGGGAGGTTTACTGAGAGAAACGTCGTCACCAACTCAGTGAGACACACTGTAACAAATCCACCCACGTGCTCCTGGTGTCCAGGTAGGTGTACTGAGACAAACATCGTCACCAACTCAGTGAGACACACTGTGACAAATCCACTCACGTTTTCCTGGTGTCCAGGGAGTGTACTCAGACAAACATCTTCACCAACTCAGTGAGACTCACACGGTGACAAATCCACTCACGTGCTCCTGGTGTCCAGGTAGGTGTACTGAGACAAACATCATCACCAACTCAGTGTGACATACGGTGACAAATCCACTCACGTACTCCTGGTGTCCAGGGAGATCTACTGATACAATCATCATCACCAACTCAGTGAGCACTGTGACAAATCCACTCACGTGCTCCTGGTGTCCAGGGAGTGTACTGAGACAAACATCATCACCAGCTCAGTGAGACACACTGTGACAAATCCACTAACGTGCTCCTGGTTTCCAGGGAGGTGTACTGAGACAAACATCGTCACCAACTCAGTGAGACACACTGTGACAAATCCACTAACGTGCTCCTGGTGTCCAGGGAGGTGTACTGAGACAAACATCGTCACCAACTGAGCGAGACACACACGGTGACAAATCCACTCACGTGCTCCTGGTGTCCAGGGAGGTGTACTGAGACAAACATCATCACCATCTCAGTGAGCACTGTGACAAATCCACTCACGTGCTCCTGGTGTCCAGGGAGGTGTACTGAGACAAACATCATCACCAACTCAGTGAGACACACTGTGACAAATCCACTCACGTGCTCCTGGTGTCCAGGGAGGTGTACTGAGACAAACATCGTCACCAAATCAGTGAGACACACACTGTGATTAATCCACTCACGTGCTCCTGGTGCCCAGAAAGGTGTACTGAGACAAACATCATCACCAACTCAGTGAGGCATACGGTGACAAATCCACTCACATGCTCTTGGTGTCCAGGTAGGTGTACTGAGACAAACATCATCACCAACTCAGTGTGACATACGGTGACAAATCCACTCACGTACTCCTGGTGTCCAGGGAGGTGTACTGAGCCAAACATCATCACCAGCTCAGTGAGACACACTGTGACAAATCCACTCACGTGCTCCTGGTGTCCAGGGAGGTGTACTGAGCCAAACGTCATCACCAACTCAGTGAGACACACTGTGACAAATCCACTCACGTACTCCTGGTGTCCAGGGAGTGTACTGAGACAAACGTCGTCACCAACTCAGTGAGACACACTGTGACAAATCCACTCACGTGCTCCTGGTGTCCAATGAGGTGTACTGAGACAAACGTCGTCACCAACTCAGTGAGACACACTGTGACAATTCCACTCACGTGCTCCTGGTGTCCAGGGAGGTGTACTGAGACAATCATCATCACCATCTCAGTGAGCACTGTGACAAATCCACTCACGTGCTCCTGGTGTCCAGGGAGGTGTACTGAGACAAACGTCGTCACCAACTCAGTGAGACACACTGTGACAAATCCACTCACGTGCTCCTGGTGTCCAGGGAGTGTACTGAGAGAAACATCGTCACCAACTCAGTGAGGCACACTGTGACAAATCCACTCACGTGCTCCTGGTGTCCAGGGAGGTGTACAGAGACAAACATCGTCACCAACTCAGTGAGACACACACGGTGACAAATCCACTCACGTGCTCCTGGTGTCCAGGTAGGTGTACTGAGACAAACGTCATCACCAACCCAGTGAGACACTGTGACAAATCCACTCACGTGCTCCTGGTGTCCAGGGAGGTGTACTGAGACAAACGTCTTCACCAACTCAGTGAGACACACTGTGACAAATCCACTCACGTGCTCCTGGTGTCCAGGTAGGTGTACTGAGACAAACGTCATCACCAACCCAGTGAGACACACTGTGACAAATCCACTCACGTGCTCCTGGTGTCCAGGGAGTGTACTGAGACAAACGTCGTCACCAACTCAGTGAGACACACTGTGACAAATCCACTCACGTGCTGCTGGTGTCCAGGGAGGTGTACCGAGCCAAACATCATCACGAGCTCAGTGAGGCACACTGTGACAAATCCACTCACATGCTCCTGGCGTCCAGGGAGACGTACTGAGACAAACATCGTCACCAACTCAGTGAGACACACACAGTGACAAATCCACTCACGTGCTCCTGGTGTCCAGGTAGGTGTACTGAGCCGAACGTCATCACCAACTCAGTGAGACACACTGTGACAAATACACTCACATGCTCCTGGTGTCCATTGAGGTGTACTGAGACAAACATGATCACCAGCTCAGTGAGACACACTGTGACAAATCCACTCACGTGCTCCTGGTGTCCAGGGAGGTGTACTGAGACAAACATCGTCACCAACTCAGTGAGACACACGGTGACAAAACCACTCACGTGCTCCTGGTGTCCAGGTAGGTGTACTGAGCCAAACGTCATCACCAACTCAGTGAGACACACTGTGACAAATCCACTCACGTGCTCCTGGTGTCCAGGGAGTGTACTGAGACAAACGTCGTCACCAACTCAGTGAGACACACTGTGACAAATCCACTCACGTGCTCCTGGTGTCCAGGGAGGTGTACTGAGACAAACGTCGTCACCAACTCTGTGAGGCACACTGTGACAAATCCACTCACATGCTCCTGGCGTCCATGGAGACGTACTGAGACAAACATCGTCACCAACTCAGTGAGACACACACTGTGACAAATGCACTCACATGCCCCTGGCGTCGAGGGAGACGTACTGAGACAAACATCGTCACCAACTCAGTGAGACACACACAGTGACAAATCCACTCACGTGCTCCTGGTGTCCAGGAAGGTGTACTGAGACCACTTCATCACCAACTCAGTGAGACACACTGTGACAAATCCACTCACATGCTCCTGGTGTCCAGGGAGGTGTACTGAGACAAACATCGTCACCAGCTCAGTGAGGCACACTGTGACAATTCCACTCACGTGCTCCTTGTGTCCAGGGAGGTGTACTGAGACAAACATCGTCACCAGCTCAGTGAGACACACTGTGAGAAATCCACTCACGTGCCCCTGGTGTCCAGGGAGCTGTACTGAGACAAACATCGTCACCAACTCAGTGAGACACACTGTGACAAATCCACTCACGTTTTCCTGGTGTCCAGGGAGTGTACTCAGACAAACATCTTCACCAACTCAGTGAGACTCACACGGTGACAAATCCACTCACGTGCTCCTGGTGTCCAGGTAGGTGTACTGAGACAAACATCATCACCAACTCAGTGTGACATACGGTGACAAATCCACTCACGTACTCCTGGTGTCCAGGGAGATGTACTGATACAATCATCATCACCAACTCAGTGAGCACTGTGACAAATCCACTCACGTGCTCCTGGTGTCCAGGGAGTGTACTGAGACAAACATCATCACCAGCTCAGTGAGACACACTGTGACAAATCCACTAACGTGCTCCTGGTTTCCAGGGAGGTGTACTGAGACAAACATCGTCACCAACTCAGTGAGACACACTGTGACAAATCCACTAACGTGCTCCTGGTGTCCAGGGAGGTGTACTGAGACAAACATCGTCACCAACTGAGCGAGACACACACGGTGACAAATCCACTCACGTGCTCCTGGTGTCCAGGGAGGTGTACTGAGACAAACATCATCACCATCTCAGTGAGCACTGTGACAAATCCACTCACGTGCTCCTGGTGTCCAGGGAGGTGTACTGAGACAAACATCATCACCAACTCAGTGAGACACACTGTGACAAATCCACTCACGTGCTCCTGGTGTCCAGGGAGGTGTACTGAGACAAACATCGTCACCAAATCAGTGAGACACACACTGTGATTAATCCACTCACGTGCTCCTGGTGCCCAGAAAGGTGTACTGAGACAAACATCATCACCAACTCAGTGAGGCATACGGTGACAAATCCACTCACATGCTCTTGGTGTCCAGGTAGGTGTACTGAGACAAACATCATCACCAACTCAGTGTGACATACGGTGACAAATCCACTCACGTACTCCTGGTGTCCAGGGAGGTGTACTGAGCCAAACATCATCACCAGCTCAGTGAGACACACTGTGACAAATCCACTCACGTGCTCCTGGTGTCCAGGGAGGTGTACTGAGCCAAACGTCATCACCAACTCAGTGAGACACACTGTGACAAATCCACTCACGTACTCCTGGTGTCCAGGGAGTGTACTGAGACAAACGTCGTCACCAACTCAGTGAGACACACTGTGACAAATCCACTCACGTGCTCCTGGTGTCCAATGAGGTGTACTGAGACAAACGTCGTCACCAACTCAGTGAGACACACTGTGACAATTCCACTCACCTGCTCCTGGTGTCCAGGGAGGTGTACTGAGACAATCATCATCACCATCTCAGTGAGCACTGTGACAAATCCACTCACGTGCTCCTGGTGTCCAGGGAGGTGTACTGAGACAAACGTCGTCACCAACTCAGTGAGACACACTGTGACAAATCCACTCACGTGCTCCTGGTGTCCAGGGAGTGTACTGAGAGAAACATCGTCACCAACTCAGTGAGGCACACTGTGACAAATCCACTCACGTGCTCCTGGTGTCCAGGGAGGTGTACAGAGAGAAACATCGTCACCAACTCAGTGAGACACACACGGTGACAAATCCACTCACGTGCTCCTGGTGTCCAGGTAGGTGTACTGAGACAAACGTCATCACCAACCCAGTGAGACACTGTGACAAATCCACTCACGTGCTCCTGGTGTCCAGGGAGGTGTACTGAGACAAACGTCTTCACCAACTCAGTGAGACACACTGTGACAAATCCACTCACGTGCTCCTGGTGTCCAGGTAGGTGTACTGAGACAAA
This sequence comes from Hypanus sabinus, assembly GCF_030144855.1. Lineage (NCBI taxonomy): Eukaryota > Metazoa > Chordata > Chondrichthyes > Myliobatiformes > Dasyatidae > Hypanus > Hypanus sabinus. The sequence goes on along the minus strand of NC_082731.1, from coordinate 4,758,912 downwards.
CGTCATCACCAACCCAGTGAGACACACTGTGACAAATCCACTCACGTGCTCCTGGTGTCCAGGGAGTGTACTGAGACAAACGTCGTCACCAACTCAGTGAGACACACTGTGACAAATCCACTCACGTGCTGCTGGTGTCCAGGGAGGTGTACCGAGCCAAACATCATCACGAGCTCAGTGAGGCACACTGTGACAAATCCACTCACATGCTCCTGGCGTCCAGGGAGACGTACTGAGACAAACATCGTCACCAACTCAGTGAGACACACACAGTGACAAATCCACTCACGTGCTCCTGGTGTCCAGGTAGGTGTACTGAGCCGAACGTCATCACCAACTCAGTGAGACACACTGTGACAAATACACTCACATGCTCCTGGTGTCCATTGAGGTGTACTGAGACAAACATGATCACCAGCTCAGTGAGACACACTGTGACAAATCCACTCACGTGCTCCTGGTGTCCAGGGAGGTGTACTGAGACAAACATCGTCACCAACTCAGTGAGACACACGGTGACAAAACCACTCACGTGCTCCTGGTGTCCAGGTAGGTGTACTGAGCCAAACGTCATCACCAACTCAGTGAGACACACTGTGACAAATCCACTCACGTGCTCCTGGTGTCCAGGGAGTGTACTGAGACAAACGTCGTCACCAACTCAGTGAGACACACTGTGACAAATCCACTCACGTGCTCCTGGTGTCCAGGGAGGTGTACTGAGACAAACGTCGTCACCAACTCTGTGAGGCACACTGTGACAAATCCACTCACATGCTCCTGGCGTCCATGGAGACGTACTGAGACAAACATCGTCACCAACTCAGTGAGACACACACTGTGACAAATGCACTCACATGCCCCTGGCGTCGAGGGAGACGTACTGAGACAAACATCGTCACCAACTCAGTGAGACACACACAGTGACAAATCCACTCACGTGCTCCTGGTGTCCAGGAAGGTGTACTGAGACCACTTCATCACCAACTCAGTGAGACACACTGTGACAAATCCACTCACATGCTCCTGGTGTCCAGGGAGGTGTACTGAGACAAACATCGTCACCAGCTCAGTGAGGCACACTGTGACAATTCCACTCACGTGCTCCTTGTGTCCAGGGAGGTGTACTGAGACAAACATCGTCACCAGCTCAGTGAGACACACTGTGAGAAATCCACTCACGTGCCCCTGGTGTCCAGGGAGCTGTACTGAGACAAACATCGTCACCAGCTCAGTGAGACACACTGTGACAAATCCACTCACGTGCTCCTGGTGTCCAGGTAGGTGTACTGAGACAAACGTCATCACCAACCCAGTGAGACACACTGTGACAAATCCACTCACGTGCTCCTTGTGTCCAGGGAGGTGTACTGAGACAAACGTCTTCACCAACTCAGTGAGACACACTGTGACAAATCCACTCACGTGCTCCTGGTGTCCAGGTAGGTGTACTGAGACAAACGTCATCACCAACCCAGTGAGACACACTGTGACAAATCCACTCACGTGCTCCTGGTGTCCAGGGAGTGTACTGAGACAAACGTCGTCACCAACTCAGTGAGACACACTGTGACAAATCCACTCACGTGCTGCTGGTGTCCAGGGAGATGTACCGAGCCAAACATCATCACGAGCTCAGTGAGGCACACTGTGACAAATCCACTCACATGCTCCTGGTGTCCAGGGAGTGTACTGAGACAAACATCGTCACCAACTCAGTGAGACACACACAGTGACAAATCCACTCCCGTGCTCCTGGTGTCCAGGGAGGTGTACTGAGACAAACGTCGTCACCAACTCAGTGAAACACACTGTGACAAATCCACTCACGTGCTCCTGGTGTCCAGGGAGTGTACTGAGAGAAACATCATCACCAACTCAGTGAGGCACACTGTGACAAATCCACTCACGTGCTCCTGGTGTCCAGGGAGGTGTACAGAGACAAACATCGTCACCAACTCAGTGAGACACACACGGTGACAAATCCAATCACGTGCTCCTGGTGTCCAGGTAGGTGTACTGAGCCAAACGTCATCACCAACTCAGTGAGACACACTGTGACAAATACACTCACATGCTGCTGGTGTCCAGGGAGGTGTACTGAGACAAACATCATCACCAGCTCAGTGAGACACACTGTGACAAATCCACTCACGTGCTCCTGGTGTCCAGGGAGGTGTACTGAGACAAACGTCGTCACCAACTCAGTGAGACACACTGTGAGAAATCCACTCACGTGCTCCTGGTGTCCAGGGAGTGTACTGAGACAAACATCGTCACCAACTCAGTGAGACACACACAGTGACAAATCCACTCACGTGCTCCTGGTGTCCAGGGAGGTGTACTGAGACAAACGTCGTCACCAACTCAGTGAGACACACTGTGACAAATCCACTCACGTGCTCCTGGTGTCCAGGGAGGTGTACAGAGACAAACATCGTCACCAACTGAGTGAGACACACACGGTGACAAATCCACTCACGTGCTCCTGGTGTCCAGGTAGGTGTACTGAGCCAAACGTCATCACCAACTCAGTGAGACACACTGTGACAAATACACTCACATGCTCCTGGTGTCCAGGGAGGTGTACTGAGACAAACATGATCACCAGCTCAGTGAGACACACAGTGACAAATCCACTCACGTGCTCCTGGTGTCCAGGGAGGTGTACTGAGACAAACGTCGTCACCAACTCAGTGAGACACACTGTGAGAAATCCACTCACGTGCTCCTGGTGTCCAGGGAGGTGTACTGAGACAAACATCGTCACCAACTCAGTGAGACACACGGTGACAAAACCACTCACGTGCTCCTGGTGTCCAGGTAGGTGTACTGAGCCAAACGTCATCACCAACTCAGTGAGACACACTGTGACAAATCCACTCACGTGCTCCTGGTGTCCAGGGAGTGTACTGAGACAAACGTCGTCACCAACTCAGTGAGACACACTGTGACAAATCCACTCACGTGCTCCTGGTGTCCAGGGAGGTGTACTGAGACAAACGTCGTCACCAACTCTGTGAGGCACACTGTGACAAATCCACTCACATGCTCCTGGCGTCCAGGGAGACGTACTGAGACAAACATCGTCACCAACTCAGTGAGACACACACTGTGACAAATGCACTCACATGCCCCTGGCGTCGAGGGAGACGTACTGAGACAAACATCGTCACCAACTCAGTGAGACACACACAGTGACAAATCCACTCACGTGCTCCTGGTGTCCAGGAAGGTGTACTGAGACCACTTCATCACCAACTCAGTGAGACACACTGTGACAAATCCACTCACATGCTCCTGGTGTCCAGGGAGGTGTACTGAGACAAACATCGTCACCAGCTCAGTGAGGCACACTGTGACAATTCCACTCACGTGCTCCTTGTGTCCAGGGAGGTGTACTGAGACAAACATCGTCACCAGCTCAGTGAGACACACTGTGAGAAATCCACTCACGTGCTCCTGGTGTCCAGGGAGCTGTACTGAGACAAACATCGTCACCAGCTCAGTGAGACACACTGTGACAAATCCACTCACGTGCTCCTGGTGTCCAGGTAGGTGTACTGAGACAAACGTCATCACCAACCCAGTGAGACACACTGTGACAAATCCACTCACGTGCTCCTGGTGTCCAGGGAGGTGTACTGAGACAAACGACTTCACCAACTCAGTGAGACACACTGTGACAAATCCACTCACGTGCTCCTGGTGTCCAGGTAGGTGTACTGAGACAAACGTCATCACCAACCCAGTGCGACACACTGTGACAAATCCACTCACGTGCTCCTGGTGTCCAGGGAGTGTACTGAGACAAACGTCGTCACCAACTCAGTGAGACACACTGTGACAAATCCACTCACGTGCTGCTGGTGTCCAGGGAGGTGTACCGAGCCAAACATCATCACGAGCTCAGTGAGGCACACTGTGACAAATCCACTCACATGCTCCTGGCGTCCAGGGAGACGTACTGAGACAAACATCGTTACCAACTCAGTGAGACACACACTGTGACAAATCCACTCACATGCTCCTGGTGTGCAGGGAGTGTACTGAGACAAACATCGTCACCAACTCAGTGAGACACACACAGTGACAAATCCACTCACGTGCTCCTGGTGTCCAGGGAGGTGTACTGAGACAAACGTCGTCACCAACTCAGTGAAACACACTGTGACAAATCCACTCACGTGCTCCTGGTGTCCAGGGAGTGTACTGAGAGAAACATCATCACCAGCTCAGTGAGACACACTGTGACAAATCCACTCACGTGCTCCTGGTGTCCAGGGAGGTGTACTGAGACAAACGTCGTCACCAACTCAGTGAGACACACTGTGAGAAATCCACTCACGTGCTCCTGGTGTCCAGGGAGGTGTACTGAGACAAACATCGTCACCAACTCAGTGAGACACACGGTGACAAAACCACTCACGTGCTCCTGGTGTCCAGGTAGGTGTACTGAGCCAAACGTCATCACCAACTCAGTGAGACACACTGTGACAAATCCACTCACGTGCTCCTGATGTCCAGGGAGTGTACTGAGACAAACGTCGTCACCAACTCAGTGAGACACACTGTGACAAATCCACTCACGTGCTCCTGGTGTCCAGGGAGGTGTACTGAGACAAACGTCGTCACCAGCTCAGTGAGACACACTGTGACAAATCCACTCACGTGCTCCTGGTGTCCAGGGAGCTGTACTGAGACAAACATCATCACCAGCTCAGTGAGGCACACTGTGACAAATCTACTCACGTGCTCCTTGTGTCCAGGGAGGTATACTGAGACAAACATCGTCACCAGCTCAGTTAGACACACTGTGACAAATCCACTCACCTGCTCCTGGTGTCCAGGGAGGTGTACTGAGCCAAACGTCATCACCAACTCAGTGAGACACACTGTGACAAATCCACTCACGTACTCCTGGTGTCCAGGGAGTGTACTGAGACAAACGTCGTCACCAACTCAGTGAGACACACTGTGACAAATCCACTCACGTGCTCATGGTGTCCAGGGAGGTTTACTGACACAAACATCATCACCAGCTCAGTGAGACACACTGTGACAAATCCACTCACGTGCCCCTGGTGTCCAATGAGGTGTACTGAGACAAACGTCGTCACCAACTCAGTGAGACACACTGTGACGAATCCACTCACGTGCTCCTGGTGTCCAGGTAGGTGTACTGAGACAAACGTCGTCACCAACTCAGTGAGACACACTGTGACAAATACACTCAAGTGCTCCTGGTGTCCAGGGAGGTGTACTGAGACAAACGTCGTCACCAACTCAGTGAGACACACTGTGAGAAATCCACTCACGTGCTCCTGGTGTCCAGGGAGTGTACTGAGACAAACATCGTCACCAACTCAGTGAGACACACACTGTGACAAATCCACTCACGTGCTCCTGGTGTCCAGGGAGGTGTACTGAGACAAACGTCGTCACCAACTCAGTGAGACACACTGTGACAAATCCACTCACGTGCTCCTGGTGTCCAGGGAGGTGTACAGAGACAAACATCGTCACCAACTGAGTGAGACACACACGGTGACAAATCCACTCACGTGCTCCTGGTGTCCAGGTAGGTGTACTGAGCCAAACGTCATCACCAACTCAGTGAGACACACTGTGACAAATACACTCACATGCTCCTGGTGTCCAGGGAGGTGTACTGAGACAAACATGATCACCAGCTCAGTGAGACACACAGTGACAAATCCACTCACGTGCTCCTGGTGTCCAGGGAGGTGTACTGAGACAAACGTCGTCACCAACTCAGTGAGACACACTGTGAGAAATCCACTCACGTGCTCCTGGTGTCCAGGGAGGTGTACTGAGACAAACATCGTCACCAACTCAGTGAGACACACGGTGACAAAACCACTCACGTGCTCCTGGTGTCCAGGTAGGTGTACTGAGCCAAACGTCATCACCAACTCAGTGAGACACACTGTGACAAATCCACTCACGTGCTCCTGGTGTCCAGGGAGTGTACTGAGACAAACGTCGTCACCAACTCAGTGAGACACACTGTGACAAATCCACTCACGTGCTCCTGGTGTCCAGGGAGGTGTACTGAGACAAACGTCGTCACCAACTCTGTGAGGCACACTGTGACAAATCCACTCACATGCTCCTGGCGTCCAGGGAGACGTACTGAGACAAACATCGTCACCAACTCAGTGAGACACACACTGTGACAAATGCACTCACATGCCCCTGGCGTCGAGGGAGACGTACTGAGACAAACATCGTCACCAACTCAGTGAGACACACACAGTGACAAATCCACTCACGTGCTCCTGGTGTCCAGGAAGGTGTACTGAGACCACTTCATCACCAACTCAGTGAGACACACTGTGACAAATCCACTCACATGCTCCTGGTGTCCAGGGAGGTGTACTGAGACAAACATCGTCACCAGCTCAGTGAGGCACACTGTGACAATTCCACTCACGTGCTCCTTGTGTCCAGGGAGGTGTACTGAGACAAACATCGTCACCAGCTCAGTGAGACACACTGTGAGAAATCCACTCACGTGCTCCTGGTGTCCAGGGAGCTGTACTGAGACAAACATCGTCACCAGCTCAGTGAGACACACTGTGACAAATCCACTCACGTGCTCCTGGTGTCCAGGTAGGTGTACTGAGACAAACGTCATCACCAACCCAGTGAGACACACTGTGACAAATCCACTCACGTGCTCCTGGTGTCCAGGGAGGTGTACTGAGACAAACGTCTTCACCAACTCAGTGAGACACACTGTGACAAATCCACTCACGTGCTCCTGGTGTCCAGGTAGGTGTACTGAGACAAACGTCATCACCAACCCAGTGCGACACACTGTGACAAATCCACTCACGTGCTCCTGGTGTCCAGGGAGTGTACTGAGACAAACGTCGTCACCAACTCAGTGAGACACACTGTGACAAATCCACTCACGTGCTGCTGGTGTCCAGGGAGGTGTACCGAGCCAAACATCATCACGAGCTCAGTGAGGCACACTGTGACAAATCCACTCACATGTTCCTGGCGTCCAGGGAGACGTACTGAGACAAACATCGTTACCAACTCAGTGAGACACACACTGTGACAAATCCACTCACATGCTCCTGGTGTGCAGGGAGTGTACTGAGACAAACATCGTCACCAACTCAGTGAGACACACACAGTGACAAATCCACTCACGTGCTCCTGGTGTCCAGGGAGGTGTACTGAGACAAACGTCGTCACCAACTCAGTGAAACACACTGTGACAAATCCACTCACGTGCTCCTGGTGTCCAGGGAGTGTACTGAGAGAAACATCATCACCAGCTCAGTGAGACACACTGTGACAAATCCACTCACGTGCTCCTGGTGTCCAGGGAGGTGTACTGAGACAAACGTCGTCACCAACTCAGTGAGACACACTGTGAGAAATCCACTCACGTGCTCCTGGTGTCCAGGGAGGTGTACTGAGACAAACATCGTCACCAACTCAGTGAGACACACGGTGACAAAACCACTCACGTGCTCCTGGTGTCCAGGTAGGTGTACTGAGCCAAACGTCATCACCAACTCAGTGAGACACACTGTGACAAATCCACTCACGTGCTCCTGATGTCCAGGGAGTGTACTGAGACAAACGTCGTCACCAACTCAGTGAGACACACTGTGACAAATCCACTCACGTGCTCCTGGTGTCCAGGGAGGTGTACTGAGACAAACGTCGTCACCAGCTCAGTGAGACACACTGTGACAAATCCACTCACGTGCTCCTGGTGTCCAGGGAGCTGTACTGAGACAAACATCATCACCAGCTCAGTGAGGCACACTGTGACAAATCTACTCACGTGCTCCTTGTGTCCAGGGAGGTATACTGAGACAAACATCGTCACCAGCTCAGTTAGACACACTGTGACAAATCCACTCACCTGCTCCTGGTGTCCAGGGAGGTGTACTGAGCCAAACGTCATCACCAACTCAGTGAGACACACTGTGACAAATCCACTCACGTACTCCTGGTGTCCAGGGAGTGTACTGAGACAAACGTCGTCACCAACTCAGTGAGACACACTGTGACAAATCCACTCACGTGCTCATGGTGTCCAGGGAGGTTTACTGACACAAACATCATCACCAGCTCAGTGAGACACACTGTGACAAATCCACTCACGTGCCCCTGGTGTCCAATGAGGTGTACTGAGACAAACGTCGTCACCAACTCAGTGAGACACACTGTGACGAATCCACTCACGTGCTCCTGGTGTCCAGGTAGGTGTACTGAGACAAACGTCGTCACCAACTCAGTGAGACACACTGTGACAAATACACTCAAGTGCTCCTGGTGTCCAGGGAGGTGTACTGAGACAAACGTCGTCACCAACTCAGTGAGACACACTGTGACAAATCCACCTATGTGCTCCTGGTGTCCAGGGAGTGTACTGAGAGAAACATCATCACCAACTCAGTGAGGCACACTGTGACAAATCCACTCACGTGCTCCTGGTGTCCAGGGAGGGGTACAGAGACAAACATCGTCACCAACTCAGTGAGACACACACGGTGACAAATCCAATCACGTGCTCCTGGTGTCCAGGTAGGTGTACTGAGCCAAACGTCATCACCAACTCAGTGAGACACACTGTGACAAATACACTCACATGCTCCTGGTGTCCAGGGAGGTGTACTGAGACAAACATCATCACCAGCTCAGTGAGACACACTGTGACAAATCCACTCACGTGCTCCTGGTGTCCAGGGAGGTGTACTGAGACAAACGTCGTCACCAACTCAGTGAGACACACTGTGAGAAATCCACTCACGTGCTCCTGGTGTCCAGGGAGGTGTACTGAGACAAACATCGTCACCAACTCAGTGAGACACACAGTGACAAAACCACTCACGTGCTCCTGGTGTCCAGGGAGGTGTACTGAGACAAACGTCATCACCAACTCAGTGAGACACACGGTGACAAAACCACTCACGTGCTCCTGGTGTCCAGGTAGGTGTACTGAGCCAAACGTCATCGCCAACTCAGTGAGACAAACTGTGACAAATCCACTCACGTGCTCCTGGTGTCCAGGGAGTGTACTGAGACAAACGTCGTCACCAACTCAGTGAGACACACTGTGACAAATCCACTCACGTGCTCCTGGTGTCCAGGGAGGTGTACTGAGACAAACGTCGTCACCAACTCTGTGAGACACACACAGTGACAAATCCACTCACGTGCTCCTGGTGTCCAGGAAGGTGTACTGAGACCACTTCATCACCAACTCAGTGAGACACACTGTGGCAAATCCACTCACATGCTCCTGGTGTCCAGGGAGGTGTACTGAGACAAACATCGTCACCAGCTCAATGAGGCACACTGTGACAATTCCACTCACGTGCTCCTTGTGTCCAGGGAGGTGTACTGAGACAAACATCGTCACCAGCTCAGTGAGACACACTGTGACAAATCCACTCACGTGCTCCTGGTGTCCAGGGAGCTGTACTGAGACAAACATCATCACCAGCTCAGTGAGGCACACTGTGACAAATCTACTCACGTGCTCCTTGTGTCCAGGGAGGTATACTGAGACAAACATCGTCACCAGCTCAGTGAGACACACTGTGACAAATCCACTCACGTGCTCCTGGTGTCCAGGGAGGTGTACTGAGCCAAACGTCATCACCAACTCAGTGAGACACTCTGTGACAAATCCACTCACGTACTCCTGGTGTCCAGGGAGTGTACTGAGACAAACGTCGTCACCAACTCAGTGAGACACACTGTGACAAATCCACTCACGTGCTCATGGTGTCCAGGGAGGTTTACTGACACAAACATCATCACCAGCTCAGTGAGACACACTGTGACAAATCCACTCACGTGCTCCTGGTGTCCAGGGAGGTGTACTGAGACAAACATCATCGCCAGCTCAGTGAGACACACTGTGACAAATCCACTCACGTGCCCCTGGTGTCCAATGAGGTGTACTGAGACAAACGTCGTCACCAACTCAGTGAGACACACTGTGACAAATCCACTCACGTGCTCCTGGTGTCCAGGGAGGTGTACTGAGACAAACATCATCACCAACTCAGTGAGACACACACAGTGACAAATCCACTCACGTGCTCCTGGTGTCCAGGAAGGTGTACTGAGACCACTTCATCACCAACTCAGTGAGACACACTGTGACAAATCCACTCACATGCTCCTGGTGTCCAGGGAGGTGTACTGAGACAAACATCGTCACCAGCTCAGTGAGGCACACTGTGACAATTCCACTCACGTGCTCCTTGTGTCCAGGAAGGTGTACTGAGACAAACATCGTCACCAGCTCAGTGAGACACACTGTGAGAAATCCACTCACGTGCTCCTGGTGTCCAGGGAGCTGTACTGAGACAAACATCGTCACCAGCTCAGTGAGACACACTGTGACAAATCCACTCACGTGCTCCTGGTGTCCAGGTAGGTGTACTGAGACAAACGTCATCACCAACCCAGTGAGACACACTGTGACAAATCCACTCACGTGCTCCTGGTGTCCAGGGAGGTTTACTGACACAAACATCATCACCAGCTCAGTGAGACACACTGTGACAAATCCACTCACGTGCTCCTGGTGTCCAGGGAGGTGTACTGAGACAAACATCATCACCAGCTCAGTGAGACACACTGTGACAAATCCACTCACGTGCCCCTGGTGTCCAATGAGGTGTACTGAGACAAACGTCGTCACCAACTCAGTGAGACACACTGTGACGAATCCACTCACGTGCTCCTGGTGTCCAGGTAGGTGTACTGAGACAAACGTCGTCACCAACTCAGTGAGACACACTGTGACAAATACACTCAAGTGCTCCTGGTGTCCAGGGAGGTGTACTGAGACAAACGTCGTCACCAACTCAGTGAGACACACTGTGACAAATCCACCTATGTGCTCCTGGTGTCCAGGGAGTGTACTGAGAGAAACATCATCACCAACTCAGTGAGGCACACTGTGACAAATCCACTCACGTGCTCCTGGTGTCCAGGGAGGGGTACAGAGACAAACATCGTCACCAAATCAGTGAGACACACACGGTGACAAATCCAATCACGTGCTCCTGGTGTCCAGGTAGGTGTACTGAGCCAAACGTCATCACCAACTCAGTGAGACACACTGTGACAAATACACTCACATGCTCCTGGTGTCCAGGGAGGTGTACTGAGACAAACATCATCACCAGCTCAGTGAGACACACTGTGACAAATCCACTCACGTGCTCCTGGTGTCCAGGGAGGTGTACTGAGACAAACGTCGTCACCAACTCAGTGAGACACACTGTGAGAAATCCACTCACGTGCTCCTGGTGTCCAGGGAGGTGTACTGACACAAACATCGTCACCAACTCAGTGAGACACACAGTGACAAAACCACTCACGTGCTCCTGGTGTCCAGGGAGGTGTACTGAGACAAACGTCATCACCAACTCAGTGAGACACACGGTGACAAAACCACTCACGTGCTCCTGGTGTCCAGGTAGGTGTACTGAGCCAAACGTCATCGCCAACTCAGTGAGACAAACTGTGACAAATCCACTCACGTGCTCCTGGTGTCCAGGGAGCGTACTGAGACAAACGTCGTCACCAACTCAGTGAGACACACTGTGACAAATCCACTCACGTGCTCCTGGTGTCCAGGGAGGTGTACTGAGACAAACGTCGTCACCAACTCTGTGAGGCACACTGTGACAAATCCACTCACATGCTCCTGGCGTCCAGGGAGACGTACTGAGACAAACATCGTCACCAACTCAGTGAGACACACACTGTGACAAATGCACTCACATGCTCCTGGCGTCGAGGAAGACGTACTGAGACAAACATCGTCACCAACTCAGTGAGACACACACAGTGACAAATCCACTCACGTGCTCCTGGTGTCCAGGAAGGTGTACTGAGACCACTTCATCACCAACTCAGTGAGACACACTGTGGCAAATCCACTCACATGCTCCTGGTGTCCAGGGAGGTGTACTGAGACAAACATCGTCACCAGCTCAATGAGGCACACTGTGACAATTCCACTCACGTGCTCCTTGTGTCCAGGGAGGTGTACTGAGACAAACATCGTCACCAGCTCAGTGAGACACACTGTGACAAATCCACTCACGTGCTCCTGGTGTCCAGGGAGCTGTACTGAGACAAACATCATCACCAGCTCAGTGAGGCACACTGTGACAAATCTACTCACGTGCTCCTTGTGTCCAGGGAGGTATACTGAGACAAACATCGTCACCAGCTCAGTGAGACACACTGTGACAAATCCACTCACGTGCTCCTGGTGTCCAGGGAGGTGTACTGAGCCAAACGTCATCACCAACTCAGTGAGACACACTGTGACAAATCCACTCACGTACTCCTGGTGTCCAGGGAGTGTACTGAGACAAACGTCGTCACCAACTCAGTGAGACACACTGTGACAAATCCACTCACGTGCTCATGGTGTCCAGGGAGGTTTACTGACACAAACATCATCACCAGCTCAGTGAGACACACTGTGACAAATCCACTCACGTGCTCCTGGTGTCCAGGGAGGTGTACTGAGACAAACATCATCACCAGCTCAGTGAGACACACTGTGACAAATCCACTCACGTGCCCCTGGTGTCCAATGAGGTGTACTGAGACAAACGTCGTCACCAACTCAGTGAGACACACTGTGACGAATCCACTCACGTGCTCCTGGTGTCCAGGTAGGTGTACTGAGACAAACATCGTCACCAACTCAGTGAGACACACTGTGACAAATACACTCAAGTGCTCCTGGTGTCTAGGGAGGTGTACTGAGCCAAACGTCATCACCAACTCAGTGAGACACACTGTGACAAATCCACTCACGTTCTCCTGGTGTCCAGGGAGTGTACTGAGACAAACGTCGTCACCAACTCAGTGAGACACACTGTGACAAATCCACTCACGTGCTCCTGGTGTCCAGGGAGGTGTACTGAGACAGACATCATCACCAACTCAGTGAGACACACACAGTGACAAATCCACTCACGTGCTCCTGGTGTCCAGGAAGGTGTACTGAGACCACTTCATCACCAACTCAGTGAGACACACTGTGACAAATCCACTCACATGCTCCTGGTGTCCAGGGAGGTGTACTGAGACAAACATCGTCACCAGCTCAGTGAGGCACACTGTGACAATTCCACTCACGTGCTCCTTGTGTCCAGGAAGGTGTACTGAGACAAACATCGTCACCAGCTCAGTGAGACACACTGTGAGAAATCCACTCACGTGCTCCTGGTGTCCAGGGAGCTGTACTGAGACAAACATCGTCACCAGCTCAGTGAGACACACTGTGACAAATCCACTCACGTGCTCCTGGTGTCCAGGTAGGTGTACTGAGACAAACGTCATCACCAACCCAGTGAGACACACGGTGACAAATACACTCACGTGCTCCTGGTGTCCAGGGAGGTGTACTGAGACAAACGTTTTCACCAACTCAGTGAGACACACTGTGACAAATCCACTCACGTGCTCCTGGTGTCCAGGTAGTTGTACTGAGACAAACGTCATCACCAACCCAGTGAGACACACTGTGACAAATCCACTCACATGCTCCTGGTGTCCAGGGAGGTGTACTGAGACAAACGTCGTCACCAACTCAGTGAGACACACTGTGAGAAATCCACTCACGTGCTCCTGGTGTCCAGGTAGGTGTACTGAGACAAACATCGTCACCAACTCTGTGAGGCACACTGTGACAAATCCACTCACATGCTCCTGGCGTCCAGGGAGACGTACTGAGACAAACATCGTCACCAACTCAGTGAGACACACACTGTGACAAATGCACTCACATGCCCCTGGCGTCGAGGGAGACGTACTGAGACAAACATCGTCACCAACTCAGTGAGACACACACAGTGACAAATCCACTCACGTGCTCCTGGTGTCCAGGAAGGTGTACTGAGACCACTTCATCACCAACTCAGTGAGACACACTGTGACAAATCCACTCACATGCTCCTGGTGTCCAGGGAGGTGTACTGAGACAAACATCGTCACCAGCTCAGTGAGGCACACTGTGACAATTCCACTCACGTGCTCCTTGTGTCCAGGGAGGTGTACTGAGACAAACATCGTCACCAGCTCAGTGAGACACACTGTGAGAAATCCACTCACGTGCCCCTGGTGTCCAGGGAGCTGTACTGAGACAAACATCGTCACCAGCTCAGTGAGACACACTGTGACAAATCCACTCACGTGCTCCTGGTGTCCAGGTAGGTGTACTGAGACAAACGTCATCACCAACCCAGTGAGACACACTGTGACAAATCCACTCACGTGCTCCTGGTGTCCAGGGAGGTGTACTGAGACAAACGTCTTCACCAACTCAGTGAGACACACTGTGACAAATCCACTCACGTGCTCCTGGTGTCCAGGTAGGTGTACTGAGACAAACGTCATCACCAACCCAGTGAGACACACTGTGACAAATCCACTCACGTGCTCCTGGTGTCCAGGGAGTGTACTGAGACAAACGTTGTCACAAACTCAGTGAGACACACTGTGACAAATCCACTCACGTGCTGCTGGTGTCCAGGGAGGTGTACCGAGCCAAACATCATCACGAGCTCAGTGAGGCACACTGTGACAAATCCACTCACATGCTGCTGGCGTCCAGGGAGACGTACTGAGACAAACATCGTTACCAACTCAGTGAGACACACACTGTGACAAATCCACTCACATGCTCCTGGTGTCCAGGGAGTGTACTGAGACAAACATCGTCACCAACTCAGTGAGACACACACAGTGACAAATCCACTCACGTGCTCCTGGTGTCCAGGGAGGTGTACTGAGACAAACGTCGTCACCAACCCAGTGAGACACACTGTGACAAATCCACTCACGTGCTCCTGGTGTCCAGGGAGTGTAAAAGTAGAGAAACATCATCACCAACTCAGTGAGGTACACTGTGACAAATCCACTCACGTGCTCCTGGTGTCCAGGGAGGTGTACACAGACAAACATCGTCACCAACTCAGTGAGACACACACGGTGACAAATCCACTCACGTGCTCCTGGTGTCCAGGTAGGTGTACTGAGCCAAACGTCATCACCAACTCAGTGAGACACACTGTGACAAATCCACTCACATGCTCCTGGTGTCCAGGGAGGTGTACTGAGACAAACATCATTACCAGCTCAGTGAGACACACTGTGACAAATCCACTCACGTGCTCCTGGTGTCCAGGGAGGTGTACTGAGACAAACGTCGTCACCAACTCAGTGAGACACACTGTGAGAAATCCACTCACGTGCTCCTGGTGTCCAGGTAGTTGTACTGAGACAAACATCGTCACCAACTCAGTGAGACACACGGTGACAAATCCACTCACGTGCTCCTGGTGTCCAGGTAGGTGTACTGAGCCAAACGTCATCACCAACTCAGTGAGACACACTGTGACAAATCCACTCACGTGCTCCTGGTGTCCAGGGAGGTGTACTGAGACAAACATCATCACCAGCTCAGTGAGACACACTGTGACAAATCCACTCACGTGCTCCTGGTGTCCAGGGAGGTGTACTGAGACAAACATCATCACCAACTCAGTGAGACACACTGTGACAAATCCACTCACGTGCTCCTGGTGTCCAGGGAGGTGTACTGAGACAAACGTCGTCACCAACTCAGTGAGACACACTGTGACAAATCCACTCACGTGCTCCTGGTGTCCAGGTAGGTGTACTGAGACAAACGTCATCACCAACCCAGTGAGACACACTGTGAAAAATCCACTCACGTGCTCCTGGTGTCCAGGGAGTGTACTGAGACAAACGTTGTCACCAACTCAGTGAGACACACTGTGACAAATCCACTCACGTGCTCCTGGTGTCCAGGGAGGTGTACTGAGCCAAACATCATCACGAGCTCAGTGAGGCACACTCTGACAAATCCACTCACATGCTCCTGGCGTCCAGTGAGACGTACTGAGACAAACATCGTCACCAACTCAGTGAGACACACACAGTGACAAATCCACTCACGTGCTCCTGGTGTCCAGGGAGGTGTACTGAGACAAACGTCGTCACCAACTCAGTGAGACACACTGTGACAAATCCACTCACGTGCTCCTGGTGTCCAGGGAGTGTAAAAGTAGAGAAACATCATCACCAACTCAGTGAGGTACACTGTGACAAATCCACTCACGTGCTCCTGGTGTCCAGGGAGGTGTACACAGACAAACATCGTCACCAACTCAGTGAGACACACACGGTGACAAATCCACTCACGTGCTCCTGGTGTCCAGGTAGGTGTACTGAGCCAAACGTCATCACCAACTCAGTGAGACACACTGTGACAAATCCACTCACATGCTCCTGGTGTCCAGGGAGGTGTACTGAGACAAACATCATTACCAGCTCAGTGAGACACACTGTGACAAATCCACTCACGTGCTCCTGGTGTCCAGGGAGGTGTACTGAGACAAACGTCGTCACCAACTCAGTGAGACACACTGTGAGAAATCCACTCACGTGCTCCTGGTGTCCAGGTAGTTGTACTGAGACAAACATCGTCACCAACTCAGTGAGACACACGGTGACAAATCCACTCACGTGCTCCTGGTGTCCAGGTAGGTGTACTGAGCCAAACGTCATCACCAACTCAGTGAGACACACTGTGACAAATCCACTCACGTGCTCCTGGTGACCAGGGAGTGTACTGAGACAAACGTCGTCACCAACTCAGTGAGACACACACTGTGACAAATCCACTCACATGCTCCTGGTGTCCAGGGAGTGTACTGAGACAAACATCGTCACCAACTCAGTGAGACACACACAGTGACAAATCCACTCACGTGCTCCTGGTGTCCAGGGAGGTGTACTGAGACAAACGTCGTCACCAACTCAGTGAGACACACTGTGACAAATCCACTCACGTGCTCCTGGTGTCCAGGGAGTGTACTGAGACAAACGTTGTCACCAACTCAGTGAGACACACTGTGACAAATCCACTCACGTGCTCCTGGTGTCCAGGGAGACGTACACAGACAAACATCGTCACCAACTCAGTGAGACACACACGGTGACAAATCCACTCACGTGCTCCTGGTGTCCAGGTAGGTGTACTGAGCCAAACGTCATCACCAACTCAGTGAGACACACTGTGACAAATCCACTCACATGCTCCTGGTGTCCAGGGAGTTGTACTGAGACAAACATCATCACCAGCTCAGTGAGACACACTGTGACAAATCCACTCACGTGCTCCTGGTGTCCAGGGAGGTGTACTGAGACAAACGTCGTCACCAACTCAGTGAGACACACTGTGAGAAATCCACTCACGTGCTCCTGGTGTCCAGGTAGTTGTACTGAGACAAACATCGTCACCAACTCAGTGAGACACACGGTGACAAATCCACTCACGTGCTCCTGGTGTCCAGGTAGGTGTACTGAGACAAACGTCATCACCAACTCAGTGAGACACACTGTGACAAATCCACTCACGTGCTCCTGGTGACCAGGGAGTGTACTGAGACAAACGTCGTCACCAACTCAGTGCGACACACTGTTACAAATCCACTCACGTGCTCCTGGTGTCCAGGGAGGTGTACTGAGACAAACATCGTCTCCAACTCAGTGAGACACACACAGTGACAAATCCACTCACGTGCTCCTGGTGTCCAGGAAGGTGTACTGAGACAAACTTCATCACCAACTCAGTGAGACACACTGTGACAAATCCACTCACATGCTCCTGGTGTCCAGGGAGGTGTACTGAGACAAACATCGTCACCAGCTCAGTGAGACACACTGTGACAAATCCACTCACGTTCTCCTGGTGTCCAGGGAGGTGTACTGAGACAAACGTCGTCACCAACTCAGTGAGACACACTGTGACAAATACACTCACGTGCTCCTGGTGTCCAGGTAGGTGTACTGAGACAAACATCATCACCAGCTCAGTGAGACACACTTTGACAATTCCACTCACGTGCACCTGGTGTCCAGGGAGGTGTACTGAGACAATCATCATCACCAACTCAGTGAGCACTGTGACAAATCCTCTCACGTGCTCTGGGTGTCCAGGGAGGTGTACTGAGACAAACGTCGTCACCAACTCAGTGAGACACACACAGTGACAAATCCACTCACGTGCTCCTGGTGTCCAGGAAGGTGTACTGAGACAAACTTCATCACCAACTCAGTGAGACACACTGTAACAAATCCACTCACGTGCTCCTGGTGTCCAGGTAGGTGTACTGAGACAATCGTCATCACCAACCCAGTGAGACACACTGTGACAAATCCACTCACGTGCTCCTGGTGTCCAGGGAGGTGTACTGAGACAAACGTTGTCACCAACTCAGTGAGACACACACAGTGACAAATCCACTCACGTGCTCCTGGTGTCCAGGGAGGTGTACTGAGACAAACGTCGTCACCAACTCAGTGAGACACACTGTGACAAATCCACTCACGTGCTCCTGGTGTCCAGGGAGTGTACTGAGACAAACATCATCACCAACTCAGTGAGGTACACTGTGACAAATCCACTCACGTGCTCCTGGTGTCCAGGGAGGTGTACAGAGACAAACATCGTCACCAACTCAGTGAGACACACACGGTGACAAATCCACTCACGTGCTCCTGGTGTCCAGGTAGGTGTACTGAGCCAAACGTCATCACCAACTCAGTGAGACACACTGTGACAAATCCACTCACATGCTCCTGGTGTCCAGGGAGGTGTACTGAGACAAACGTCGTCACCAACTCAGTGAGACACACTGTGAGAAATCCACTCACGTGCTCCTGGTGTCCAGGTAGGTGTACTGAGACAAACATCGTCACCAACTCAGTGAGACACACGGTGACAAATCCACTCACGTGCTCCTGGTGTCCAGGTAGGTGTACTGAGCCAAACTTCATCACCAACTCAGTGAGACACACTGTGACAAATCCACTCACGTGCTCCTGGTGTCCAGGGAGTGTACTGAGACAAACGTCGTCACCAACTCAGTGAGACACACTGTGACAAATCCACTCACATGCTCCTGGTGTCCAGGGAGGTGTACTGAGACAAACGTCGTCACCAACTCAGTGAGACACACTGTGAGAAATCCACTCACGTGCTCCTGGTGTCCAGGTAGGTGTACTGAGACAAACATCGTCACCAACTCAGTGAGACACACACAGTGACAAATCCACTCACGTGCTCCTGGTGTCCAGGAAGGTGTACTGAGACAAACTTCATCACCAACTCAGTGAGACACACTGTGACAAATCCACTCACATGCTCCTGGTGTCGAGGGAGGTGTACTGAGACAAACATCGTCACCAGCTCAGTTAGACACACTGTGACAAATCCACTCACGTGCTCCTGGTGTCCAGGGAGGTGTACTGAGACAAACGTCGTCACCAACTCAGTGAGACACACTGTGACAAATACACTCACGTGCTCCTGGTGTCCAGGTAGGTGTACTGAGACAAACATCATCACCAGCTCAGTGAGACACACTTTGACAATTCCACTCACGTGCTCCTGGTGTCCAGGGAGGTGTACTGAGACAATCATCATCACCAACTCAGTGAGCACTGTGACAAATCCTCTCACGTGCTCTGGGTGTCCAGGGAGGTGTACTGAGACAAACGTCGTCACCAACTCAGTGAGACACACACAGTGACAAATCCACTCACGTGCTCCTGGTGTCCAGGAAGGTGTACTGAGACAAACTTCATCACCAACTCAGTGAGACAAACTGTAACAAATCCACTCACGTGCTCCTGGTGTCCAGGTAGGTGTACTGAGACAATCGTCATCACCAACCCAGTGAGACACACTGTGACAAATCCACTCACGTGCTCCTGGTGTCCAGGGAGGTGTACTGAGACAAACGTTGTCACCAACTCAGTGAGACACACACAGTGACAAATCCACTCACGTGCTCCTGGTGTCCAGGGAGGTGTACTGAGACAAACGTCGTCACCAACTCAGTGAGACACACTGTGACAAATCCACTCACGTGCTCCTGGTGTCCAGGGAGTGTACTGAGACAAACATCATCACCAACTCAGTGAGGTACACTGTGACAAATCCACTCACGTGCTCCTGGTGTCCAGGGAGGTGTACAGAGACAAACATCGTCACCAACTCAGTGAGACACACACGGTGACAAATCCACTCACGTGCTCCTGGTGTCCAGGTAGGTGTACTGAGCCAAACGTCATCACCAACTCAGTGAGACACACTGTGACAAATCCACTCACATGCTCCTGGTGTCCAGGGAGGTGTACTGAGACAAACGTCGTCACCAACTCAGTGAGACACACTGTGAGAAATCCACTCACGTGCTCCTGGTGTCCAGGTAGGTGTACTGAGACAAACATCGTCACCAACTCAGTGAGACACACGGTGACAAATCCACTCACGTGCTCCTGGTGTCCAGGTAGGTGTACTGAGCCAAACTTCATCACCAACTCAGTGAGACACACTGTGACAAATCCACTCACGTGCTCCTGGTGTCCAGGGAGTGTACTGAGACAAACGTCGTCACCAACTCAGTGAGACACACTGTGACAAATCCACTCACATGCTCCTGGTGTCCAGGGAGGTGTACTGAGACAAACGTCGTCACCAACTCAGTGAGACACACTGTGAGAAATCCACTCACGTGCTCCTGGTGTCCAGGTAGGTGTACTGAGACAAACATCGTCACCAACTCAGTGAGACACACAGTGACAAATCCACTCACGTGCTCCTGGTGTCCAGGTAGGTGTACTGAGCCAAACTTCATCACCAACTCAGTGAGACACACTGTGACAAATCCACTCACGTGCTCCTGGTGTCCAGGGAGTGTACTGAGACAAACGTCGTCACCAACTCAGTGAGACACACTGTGACAAATCCACTCACGTGCTCCTGGTGTCCAGGGAGGTGTACTGAGACAAACATCGTCACCAACTCAGTGAGACACACACAGTGACAAATCCACTCACGTGCTCCTGGTGTCCAGGAAGGTGTACTGAGACAAACGTCGTCACCAACTCATTGAGACACACTGTGACAAATCCACTCACGTGCTCCTGGTGTCCAGGGAGGTGTACTGAGACAAACATCATCACCAGCTCAGTGAGACACACTGTGACAAATCCACTCACGTGCTCCTGGTGTCCAGGGAGGTGTACTGAGACAAACATCATCACCAACTCAGTGAGACACACTGTGACAAATCCACTCACGTGCTCCTGGTGTCCAGGGAGGTGTACTGAGACAAACGTCGTCACCAACTCAGTGAGACACACTGTGACAAATCCACTCACGTGCTCCTGGTGTCCAGGTAGGTGTACTGAGACAAACGTCATCACCAACCCAGTGAGACACACTGTGAAAAATCCACTCACGTGCTCCTGGTGTCCAGGGAGTGTACTGAGACAAACGTTGTCACCAACTCAGTGAGACACACTGTGACAAATCCACTCACGTGCTCCTGGTGTCCAGGGAGGTGTACTGAGCCAAACCTCATCACGAGCTCAGTGAGGCACACTCTGACAAATCCACTCACATGCTCCTGGCGTCCAGGGAGACGTACTGAGACAAACATCGTCACCAACTCAGTGAGACACACACAGTGACAAATCCACTCACGTGCTCCTGGTGTCCAGGGAGGTGTACTGAGAAAAACGTCGTCACCAACTCAGTGAGACACACTGTGACAAATCCACTCACGTGCTCCTGGTGTCCAGGGAGTGTACTGAGAGAAACATCATCACCAACTCAGTGAGGTACACTGTGACAAATCCACTCACGTGCTCCTGGTGTCCAGGGAGGTGTACACAGACAAACATCGTCACCAACTCAGTCAGACACACACGGTGACAAATCCACTCACGTGCTCCTGGTGTCCAGGTAGGTGTACTGAGCCAAACGTCATCACCAACTCAGTGAGACACACTGTGACAAATCCACTCACATGCTCCTGGTGTCCAGGGAGGTGTACTGAGACAAACATCATCACCAGCTCAGTGAGACACACTGTGACAAATCCACTCACGTGCTCCTGGTGTCCAGGGAGGTGTACTGAGACAAACGTCGTCACCAACTCAGTGAGACACACTGTGATAAATCCACTCACGTGCTCCTGGTGTCCAGGTAGTTGTACTGAGACAAACATCGTCACCAACTCAGTGAGACACACGGTGACAAATCCACTCACGTGCTCCTGGTGTCCAGGTAGGTGTACTGAGCCAAACGTCATCACCAACTCAGTGAGACACACTGTGACAAATCCACTCACGTGCTCCTGGTGACCAGGGAGTGTACTTAGACAAACGTCGTCACCAACTCAGTGAGACACACACTGTGACAAATCCACTCACATGCTCCTGGTGTCCAGGGAGTGTACTGAGACAAACATCGTCACCAACTCAGTGAGACACACACAGTGACAAATCCACTCACGTGCTCCTGGTGTCCAGGGAGGTGTACTGAGACAAACGTCGTCACCAACTCAGTGAGACACACTGTGACAAATCCACTCACGTGCTCCTGGTGTCCAGGGAGTGTACTGAGACAAACGTTGTCACCAACTCAGTGAGACACACTGTGACAAATCCACTCACGTGCTCCTGGTGTCCAGGGAGGTGTACTGAGACAAACGTCGTCACCAACTCAGTGAGACACACTGTGAGAAATCCACTCACGTGCTCCTGGTGTCCAGGTAGTTGTACTGAGACAAACATCGTCACCAACTCAGTGAGACACACGGTGACAAATCCACTCACGTGCTCCTGGTGTCCAGGTAGGTGTACTGAGCCAAACGTCATCACCAACTCAGTGAGACACACTGTGACAAATCCACTCACGTGCTCCTGGTGACCAGGGAGTGTACTGAGACAAACGTCGTCACCAACTCAGTGCGACACACTGTTACAAATCCACTCACGTGCTCCTGGTGTCCAGGGAGGTGTACTGAGACAAACATCGTCTCCAACTCAGTGAGACACACACAGTGACAAATCCACTCACGTGCTCCTGGTGTCCAGGAAGGTGTACTGAGACAAACTTCATCACCAACTCAGTGAGACACACTGTGACAAATCCACTCACATGCTCCTGGTGTCCAGGGAGGTGTACTGAGACAAACATCGTCACCAGCTCAGTGAGACACACTGTGACAAATCCACTCACGTTCTCCTGGTGTCCAGGGAGGTGTGCTGAGACAAACGTCGTCACCAACACAGTGAGACACACTGTGACAAATACACTCACGTGCTCCTGGTGTCCAGGTAGGTGTACTGAGACAAACATCATCACCAGCTCAGTGAGACACACTTTGACAATTCCACTCACGTGCACCTGGTGTCCAGGGAGGTGTACTGAGACAATCATCATCACCAACTCAGTGAGCACTGTGACAAATCCTCTCACGTGCTCTGGGTGTCCAGGGAGGTGTACTGAGACAAACGTCGTCACCAACTCAGTGAGACACACACAGTGACAAATCCACTCACGTGCTCCTGGTGTCCAGGAAGGTGTACTGAGACAAACTTCATCACCAACTCAGTGAGACACACTGTAACAAATCCACTCACGTGCTCCTGGTGTCCAGGTAGGTGTACTGAGACAATCGTCATCACCAACCCAGTGAGACACACTGTGACAAATCCACTCACGTGCTCCTGGTGTCCAGGGAGGTGTACTGAGACAAACGTTGTCACCAACTCAGTGAGACACACACAGTGACAAATCCACTCACGTGCTCCTGGTGTCCAGGGAGGTGTACTGAGACAAACGTCGTCACCAACTCAGTGAGACACACTGTGACAAATCCACTCACGTGCTCCTGGTGTCCAGGGAGTGTACTGAGACAAACATCATCACCAACTCACTGAGGTACACTGTGACAAATCCACTCACGTGCTCCTGGTGTCCAGGGAGGTGTACAGAGACAAACATCGTCACCAACTCAGTGAGACACACACGGTGACAAATCCACTCACGTGCTCCTGGTGTCCAGGTAGGTGTACTGAGCCAAACGTCATCACCAACTCAGTGAGACACACTGTGACAAATCCACTCACATGCTCCTGGTGTCCAGGGAGGTGTACTGAGACAAACGTCGTCACCAACTCAGTGAGACACACTGTGAGAAATCCACTCACGTGCTCCTGGTGTCCAGGTAGGTGTACTGAGACAAACATCGTCACCAACTCAGTGAGACACACGGTGACAAATCCACTCACGTGCTCCTGGTGTCCAGGTAGGTGTACTGAGCCAAACTTCATCACCAACTCAGTGAGACACACTGTGACAAATCCACTCACGTGCTCCTGGTGTCCAGGGAGTGTACTGAGACAAACGTCGTCACCAACTCAGTGAGACACACTGTGACAAATCCACTCACATGCTCCTGGTGTCCAGGGAGGTGTACTGAGACAAACGTCGTCACCAACTCAGTGAGACACACTGTGAGAAATCCACTCACGTGCTCCTGGTGTCCAGGTAGGTGTACTGAGACAAACATCGTCACCAACTCAGTGAGACACACACAGTGACAAATCCACTCACGTGCTCCTGGTGTCCAGGAAGGTGTACTGAGACAAACTTCATCACCAACTCAGTGAGACACACTGTGACAAATCCACTCACATGCTCCTGGTGTCCAGGGAGGTGTACTGAGACAAACATCGTCACCAGCTCAGTTAGACACACTGTGACAAATCCACTCACGTGCTCCTGGTGTCCAGGGAGGTGTACTGAGACAAACGTCGTCACCAACTCAGTGAGACACACTGTGACAAATACACTCACGTGCTCCTGGTGTCCAGGTAGGTGTACTGAGACAAACATCATCACCAGCTCAGTGAGACACACTTTGACAATTCCACTCACGTGCTCCTGGTGTCCAGGGAGGTGTACTGAGACAATCATCATCACCAACTCAGTGAGCACTGTGACAAATCCTCTCACGTGCTCTGGGTGTCCAGGGAGGTGTACTGAGACAAACGTCGTCACCAACTCAGTGAGACACACACAGTGACAAATCCACTCACGTGCTCCTGGTGTCCAGGAAGGTGTACTGAGACAAACTTCATCACCAACTCAGTGAGACAAACTGTAACAAATCCACTCACGTGCTCCTGGTGTCCAGGTAGGTGTACTGAGACAATCGTCATCACCAACCCAGTGAGACACACTGTGACAAATCCACTCACGTGCTCCTGGTGTCCAGGGAGGTGTACTGAGACAAACGTTGTCACCAACTCAGTGAGACACACACAGTGACAAATCCACTCACGTGCTCCTGGTGTCCAGGGAGGTGTACTGAGACAAACGTCGTCACCAACTCAGTGAGACACACTGTGACAAATCCACTCACGTGCTCCTGGTGTCCAGGGAGTGTACTGAGACAAACATCATCACCAACTCAGTGAGGTACACTGTGACAAATCCACTCACGTGCTCCTGGTGTCCAGGGAGGTGTACAGAGACAAACATCGTCACCAACTCAGTGAGACACACACGGTGACAAATCCACTCACGTGCTCCTGGTGTCCAGGTAGGTGTACTGAGCCAAACGTCATCACCAACTCAGTGAGACACACTGTGACAAATCCACTCACATGCTCCTGGTGTCCAGGGAGGTGTACTGAGACAAACGTCGTCACCAACTCAGTGAGACACACTGTGAGAAATCCACTCACGTGCTCCTGGTGTCCAGGTAGGTGTACTGAGACAAACATCGTCACCAACTCAGTGAGACACACGGTGACAAATCCACTCACGTGCTCCTGGTGTCCAGGTAGGTGTACTGAGCCAAACTTCATCACCAACTCAGTGAGACACACTGTGACAAATCCACTCACGTGCTCCTGGTGTCCAGGGAGTGTACTGAGACAAACGTCGTCACCAACTCAGTGAGACACACTGTGACAAATCCACTCACATGCTCCTGGTGTCCAGGGAGGTGTACTGAGACAAACGTCGTCACCAACTCAGTGAGACACACTGTGAGAAATCCACTCACGTGCTCCTGGTGTCCAGGTAGGTGTACTGAGACAAACATCGTCACCAACTCAGTGAGACACACGGTGACAAATCCACTCACGTGCTCCTGGTGTCCAGGTAGGTGTACTGAGCCAAACTTCATCACCAACTCAGTGAGACACACTGTGACAAATCCACTCACGTGCTCCTGGTGTCCAGGGAGTGTACTGAGACAAACGTCGTCACCAACTCAGTGAGACACACTGTGACAAATCCACTCACGTGCTCCTGGTGTCCAGGGAGGTGTACTGAGACAAACATCGTCACCAACTCAGTGAGACACACACAGTGACAAATCCACTCACGTGCTCCTGGTGTCCAGGAAGGTGTACTGAGACAAACTTCATCACCAACTCAGTGAGACACACTGTGACAAATCCACTCACATGCTCCTGGTGTCCAGGGAGGTGTACTGAGACAAACATCGTCACCAGCTCAGTTAGACACACTGTGACAAATCCACTCACGTGCTCCTGGTGTCCAGGAAGGTGCACTGAGACAAACATCGTCACCAACTCAGTGAGACACACACGGTGACAAATCCACTCACGTGCTCCTGGTGTCCAGGTAGGTGTACTGAGCCAAACTTCATCACCAACTCAGTGAGACACACTGTGACAAATCCACTCACGTGCTCCTGGTGTCCAGGGAGTGTACTGAGACAAACGTCGTCACCAACTCAGTGAGACACACTGTGACAAATCCACTCACGTGCTCCTGGTGTCCAGGGAGGTGTACTGAGACAAACATCGTCACCAACTCAGTGAGACACACACAGTGACAAATCCACTCACGTGCTCCTGGTGTCCAGGAAGGTGTACTGAGACAAACTTCATCACCAACTCAGTGAGACACACTGTGACAAATCCACTCACATGCTCCTGGTGTCCAGGGAGGTGTACTGAGACAAACATCGTCACCAGCTCAGTTAGACACACTGTGACAAATCCACTCACGTGCTCCTGGTGTCCAGGGAGGTGTACTGAGACAAACGTCGTCACCAACTCAGTGAGACACACTGTGACAAATCCACTCACGTGCTCCTGGTGTCCAGGTAGGTGTACTGAGACAAACATCGTCACCAACTCAGTGAGACACACTGTGACAAATCCACTCACGTTCTCCTGGTGTCCAGGGAGTGTACAGAGACAAACGTCGTCACCAACTCAGTGAGACACACTGTGACAAATCCACTCACGTGCTCCTGGTGTCCAGGTAGGTGTACTGAGACAAACATCATCACCAGCTCAGTGAGACACACTGTGACAATTCCACTCACGTGCTCCTGGTGTCCAGGGAGGAGTACTGAGACAATCATCATCACCAACTCAGTGAGCACTGTGACAAATCCACTCACGTGCTCCTGGTGTCCAGGGAGGTGTACTGAGACAAACATCATCACCAGCTCAGTGAGACACACTGTGACAAATACACTCACGTTCTCCTGGTGTCCAGGGAGGTGTACTGAGACAAACATCATCACCAGCTCAGTGAGACACACTGTGACAATTCCACTCACGTGCTCCTGGTGTCCAGGGAGGTGTACTGAGACAATCATCATCACCAACTCAGTGAGCACTGTGACAAATCCTCTCACGTGCTCCTGGTGTCCAGGGAGGTGTACTGAGACAAACGTCGTCACCAACTCAGTGAGACACACACAGTGACAAATCCACTCACGTGCTCCTGGTGTCCAGGAAGGTGCACTGAGACAAACTTCATCACCAACTCAGTGAGACACACTGTGACAAATCCACTCACATGCTCCTGGTGTCCAGGGAGGTGTACTGAGACAAACATCGTCACCAGCTCAGTGAGATACACTGTGACAAATCCACTCACGTGCTCCTGGTGTCCAGGGAGGTGTACGGAGACAAACGTCGTCACCAACTCAGTGAGACACACTGTGACAAATCCACTCACGTGCTCCTGGTGTCCAGGGAGGTGTACTGAGACAAACATCATCACCAGCTCAGTGAGACACACTGTGACAAATCCACTCACGTGCTCCTGGTGTCCAGGGAGGTGTACTGAGACAAACATCATCACCAACTCAGTGAGACACACTGTGACAAATCCACTCACGTGCTCCTGGTGTCCAGGGATGTGTACTGAGACAAACGCCATCACCAACTCAGTGAGACACACTGTGACAAATCCACTCACGTGCTCCTGGTGTCCAGGTAGGTGTACTGAGACAAACGTCATCACCAACCCAGTGAGACACACTGTGACAAATCCACTCACGTGCTCCTGGTGTCCAGGGAGGTGTACTGAGACAAACGTTGTCACCAACTCAGTGAGACACACACAGTGACAAATCCACTCACGTGCTCCTGGTGTACAGGAAGGTGTACTGAGACAAACTTCATCACCAACTCAGTGAGACAAACTGTAACAAATCCACTCACGTGCTCCTGGTGTCCAGGTAGGTGTACTGAGACAATCGTCATCACCAACCCAGTGAGACACACTGTGACAAATCCACTCACGTGCTCCTGGTGTCCAGGGAGGTGTACTGAGACAAACGTTGTCACCAACTCAGTGAGACACACACAGTGACAAATCCACTCACGTGCTCCTGGTGTCCAGGGAGGTGTACTGAGACAAACGTCGTCACCAACTCAGTGAGACACACTGTGACAAATCCACTCACGTGCTCCTGGTGTCCAGGGAGTGTACTGAGACAAACATCATCACCAACTCAGTGAGGTACACTGTGACAAATCCACTCACGTGCTCCTGGTGTCCAGGGAGGTGTACAGAGACAAACATCGTCACCAACTCAGTGAGACACACACGGTGACAAATCCACTCACGTGCTCCTGGTGTCCAGGTAGGTGTACTGAGCCAAACGTCATCACCAACTCAGTGAGACACACTGTGACAAATCCACTCACATGCTCCTGGTGTCCAGGGAGGTGTACTGAGACAAACGTCGTCACCAACTCAGTGAGACACACTGTGAGAAATCCACTCACGTGCTCCTGGTGTCCAGGTAGGTGTACTGAGACAAACATCGTCACCAACTCAGTGAGACACACGGTGACAAATCCACTCACGTGCTCCTGGTGTCCAGGTAGGTGTACTGAGCCAAACTTCATCACCAACTCAGTGAGACACACTGTGACAAATCCACTCACGTGCTCCTGGTGTCCAGGGAGTGTACTGAGACAAACGTCGTCACCAACTCAGTGAGACACACTGTGACAAATCCACTCACATGCTCCTGGTGTCCAGGGAGGTGTACTGAGACAAACGTCGTCACCAACTCAGTGAGACACACTGTGAGAAATCCACTCACGTGCTCCTGGTGTCCAGGTAGGTGTACTGAGACAAACATCGTCACCAACTCAGTGAGACACACGGTGACAAATCCACTCACGTGCTCCTGGTGTCCAGGTAGGTGTACTGAGCCAAACTTCATCACCAACTCAGTGAGACACACTGTGACAAATCCACTCACGTGCTCCTGGTGTCCAGGGAGTGTACTGAGACAAACGTCGTCACCAACTCAGTGAGACACACTGTGACAAATCCACTCACGTGCTCCTGGTGTCCAGGGAGGTGTACTGAGACAAACATCGTCACCAACTCAGTGAGACACACACAGTGACAAATCCACTCACGTGCTCCTGGTGTCCAGGAAGGTGTACTGAGACAAACTTCATCACCAACTCAGTGAGACACACTGTGACAAATCCACTCACATGCTCCTGGTGTCCAGGGAGGTGTACTGAGACAAACATCGTCACCAGCTCAGTTAGACACACTGTGACAAATCCACTCACGTGCTCCTGGTGTCCAGGGAGGTGTACTGAGACAAACGTCGTCACCAACTCAGTGAGACACACTGTGACAAATCCACTCACGTGCTCCTGGTGTCCAGGTAGGTGTACTGAGACAAACATCGTCACCAACTCAGTGAGACACACTGTGACAAAGCCACTCACGTTCTCCTGGTGTCCAGGGCGTGTACAGAGACAAACGTCGTCACCAACTCAGTGAGACACACTGTGACAAATCCACTCACGTGCTCCTGGTGTCCAGGGAGGAGTACTGAGACAATCATCATCACCAACTCAGTGAGCACTGTGACAAATCCACTCACGTGCTCCTGGTGTCCAGGGAGGTGTACTGAGACAAACATCATCACCAGCTCAGTGAGACACACGGTGACAAATCCACTCACGTGCTCCTGGTGTCCAGGTAGGTGTACTGAGCCAAACTTCATCACCAACTCAGTGAGACACACTGTGACAAATCCACTCACGTGCTCCTGGTGTCCAGGGAGTGTACTGAGACAAACGTCGTCACCAACTCAGTGAGACACACTGTGACAAATCCACTCACATGCTCCTGGTGTCCAGGGAGGTGTACTGAGACAAACGTCGTCACCAACTCAGTGAGACACACTGTGAGAAATCCACTCACGTGCTCCTGGTGTCCAGGTTGGTGTACTGAGACAAACATCGTCACCAACTCAGTGAGACACACGGTGACAAATCCACTCACGTGCTCCTGGTGTCCAGGTAGGTGTACTGAGCCAAACTTCATCACCAACTCAGTGAGACACACTGTGACAAATCCACTCACGTGCTCCTGGTGTCCAGGGAGTGTACTGAGACAAACGTCGTCACCAACTCAGTGAGACACACTGTGACAAATCCACTCACGTGCTCCTGGTGTCCAGGGAGGTGTACTGAGACAAACATCGTCACCAACTCAGTGAGACACACACAGTGACAAATCCACTCACGTGCTCCTGGTGTCCAGGAAGGTGTACTGAGACAAACTTCATCACCAACTCAGTGAGACACACTGTGACAAATCCACTCACATGCTCCTGGTGTCCAGGGAGGTGTACTGAGACAAACATCGTCACCAGCTCAGTTAGACACACTGTGACAAATCCACTCACGTGCTCCTGGTGTCCAGGAAGGTGCACTGAGACAAACATCGTCACCAACTCAGTGAGACACACACGGTGACAAATCCACTCACGTGCTCCTGGTGTCCAGGTAGGTGTACTGAGCCAAACTTCATCACCAACTCAGTGAGACACACTGTGACAAATCCACTCACGTGCTCCTGGTGTCCAGGGAGTGTACTGAGACAAACGTCGTCACCAACTCAGTGAGACACACTGTGACAAATCCACTCACGTGCTCCTGGTGTCCAGGGAGGTGTACTGAGACAAACATCGTCACCAACTCAGTGAGACACACACAGTGACAAATCCACTCACGTGCTCCTGGTGTCCAGGAAGGTGTACTGAGACAAACTTCATCACCAACTCAGTGAGACACACTGTGACAAATCCACTCACATGCTCCTGGTGTCCAGGGAGGTGTACTGAGACAAACATCGTCACCAGCTCAGTTAGACACACTGTGACAAATCCACTCACGTGCTCCTGGTGTCCAGGGAGGTGTACTGAGACAAACGTCGTCACCAACTCAGTGAGACACACTGTGACAAATCCACTCACGTGCTCCTGGTGTCCAGGTAGGTGTACTGAGACAAACATCGTCACCAACTCAGTGAGACACACTGTGACAAATCCACTCACGTTCTCCTGGTGTCCAGGGAGTGTACAGAGACAAACGTCGTCACCAACTCAGTGAGACACACTGTGACAAATCCACTCACGTGCTCCTGGTGTCCAGGTAGGTGTACTGAGACAAACATCATCACCAGCTCAGTGAGACACACTGTGACAATTCCACTCACGTGCTCCTGGTGTCCAGGGAGGAGTACTGAGACAATCATCATCACCAACTCAGTGAGCACTGTGACAAATCCACTCACGTGCTCCTGGTGTCCAGGGAGGTGTACTGAGACAAACATCATCACCAGCTCAGTGAGACACACTGTGACAAATACACTCACGTTCTCCTGGTGTCCAGGGAGGTGTACTGAGACAAACATCATCACCAGCTCAGTGAGACACACTGTGACAATTCCACTCACGTGCTCCTGGTGTCCAGGGAGGTGTACTGAGACAATCATCATCACCAACTCAGTGAGCACTGTGACAAATCCTCTCACGTGCTCCTGGTGTCCAGGGAGGTGTACTGAGACAAACGTCGTCACCAACTCAGTGAGACACACACAGTGACAAATCCACTCACGTGCTCCTGGTGTCCAGGAAGGTGCACTGAGACAAACTTCATCACCAACTCAGTGAGACACACTGTGACAAATCCACTCACATGCTCCTGGTGTCCAGGGAGGTGTACTGAGACAAACATCGTCACCAGCTCAGTGAGATACACTGTGACAAATCCACTCACGTGCTCCTGGTGTCCAGGGAGGTGTACGGAGACAAACGTCGTCACCAACTCAGTGAGACACACTGTGACAAATCCACTCACGTGCTCCTGGTGTCCAGGGAGGTGTACTGAGACAAACATCATCACCAGCTCAGTGAGACACACTGTGACAAATCCACTCACGTGCTCCTGGTGTCCAGGGAGGTGTACTGAGACAAACATCATCACCAACTCAGTGAGACACACTGTGACAAATCCACTCACGTGCTCCTGGTGTCCAGGGATGTGTACTGAGACAAACGTCATCACCAACTCAGTGAGACACACTGTGACAAATCCACTCACGTGCTCCTGGTGTCCAGGTAGGTGTACTGAGACAAACGTCATCACCAACCCAGTGAGACACACTGTGACAAATCCACTCACGTGCTCCTGGTGTCCAGGGAGGTGTACTGAGACAAACGTTGTCACCAACTCAGTGAGACACACACAGTGACAAATCCACTCACGTGCTCCTGGTGTACAGGAAGGTGTACTGAGACAAACTTCATCACCAACTCAGTGAGACAAACTGTAACAAATCCACTCACGTGCTCCTGGTGTCCAGGTAGGTGTACTGAGACAATCGTCATCACCAACCCAGTGAGACACACTGTGACAAATCCACTCACGTGCTCCTGGTGTCCAGGGAGGTGTACTGAGACAAACGTTGTCACCAACTCAGTGAGACACACACAGTGACAAATCCACTCACGTGCTCCTGGTGTCCAGGGAGGTGTACTGAGACAAACGTCGTCACCAACTCAGTGAGACACACTGTGACAAATCCACTCACGTGCTCCTGGTGTCCAGGGAGTGTACTGAGACAAACATCATCACCAACTCAGTGAGGTACACTGTGACAAATCCACTCACGTGCTCCTGGTGTCCAGGGAGGTGTACAGAGACAAACATCGTCACCAACTCAGTGAGACACACACGGTGACAAATCCACTCACGTGCTCCTGGTGTCCAGGTAGGTGTACTGAGCCAAACGTCATCACCAACTCAGTGAGACACACTGTGACAAATCCACTCACATGCTCCTGGTGTCCAGGGAGGTGTACTGAGACAAACGTCGTCACCAACTCAGTGAGACACACTGTGAGAAATCCACTCACGTGCTCCTGGTGTCCAGGTAGGTGTACTGAGACAAACATCGTCACCAACTCAGTGAGACACACGGTGACAAATCCACTCACGTGCTCCTGGTGTCCAGGTAGGTGTACTGAGCCAAACTTCATCACCAACTCAGTGAGACACACTGTGACAAATCCACTCACGTGCTCCTGGTGTCCAGGGAGTGTACTGAGACAAACGTCGTCACCAACTCAGTGAGACACACTGTGACAAATCCACTCACATGCTCCTGGTGTCCAGGGAGGTGTACTGAGACAAACGTCGTCACCAACTCAGTGAGACACACTGTGAGAAATCCACTCACGTGCTCCTGGTGTCCAGGTAGGTGTACTGAGACAAACATCGTCACCAACTCAGTGAGACACACGGTGACAAATCCACTCACGTGCTCCTGGTGTCCAGGTAGGTGTACTGAGCCAAACTTCATCACCAACTCAGTGAGACACACTGTGACAAATCCACTCACGTGCTCCTGGTGTCCAGGGAGTGTACTGAGACAAACGTCGTCACCAACTCAGTGAGACACACTGTGACAAATCCACTCACGTGCTCCTGGTGTCCAGGGAGGTGTACTGAGACAAACATCGTCACCAACTCAGTGAGACACACACAGTGACAAATCCACTCACGTGCTCCTGGTGTCCAGGAAGGTGTACTGAGACAAACTTCATCACCAACTCAGTGAGACACACTGTGACAAATCCACTCACATGCTCCTGGTGTCCAGGGAGGTGTACTGAGACAAACATCGTCACCAGCTCAGTTAGACACACTGTGACAAATCCACTCACGTGCTCCTGGTGTCCAGGGAGGTGTACTGAGACAAACGTCGTCACCAACTCAGTGAGACACACTGTGACAAATCCACTCACGTGCTCCTGGTGTCCAGGTAGGTGTACTGAGACAAACATCGTCACCAACTCAGTGAGACACACTGTGACAAAGCCACTCACGTTCTCCTGGTGTCCAGGGCGTGTACAGAGACAAACGTCGTCACCAACTCAGTGAGACACACTGTGACAAATCCACTCACGTGCTCCTGGTGTCCAGGTAGGTGTACTGAGACAAACATCATCACCAGCTCAGTGAGACACACTGTGACAATTCCACTCACGTGCTCCTGGTGTCCAGGGAGGAGTACTGAGACAATCATCATCACCAACTCAGTGAGCACTGTGACAAATCCACTCACGTGCTCCTGGTGTCCAGGGAGGTGTACTGAGACAAACATCATCACCAGCTCAGTGAGACACACTGTGACAAATACACTCACGTTCTCCTGGTGTCCAGGGAGGTGTACTGAGACAAACATCATCACCAGCTCAGTGAGACACACTGTGACAATTCCACTCACGTGCTCCTGGTGTCCAGGGAGGTGTACTGAGACAATCATCATCACCAACTCAGTGAGCACTGTGACAAATCCTCTCACGTGCTCCTGGTGTCCAGGGAGGTGTACTGAGACAAACGTCGTCACCAACTCAGTGAGACACACACAGTGACAAATCCACTCACGTGCTCCTGGTGTCCAGGAAGGTGCACTGAGACAAACTTCATCACCAACTCAGTGAGACACACTGTGACAAATCCACTCACATGCTCCTGGTGTCCAGGGAGGTGTATTGAGACAAACATCGTCACCAGCTCAGTGAGATACACTGTGACAAATCCACTCACGTGCTCCTGGTGTCCAGGGAGGTGTACGGAGACAAACGTCGTCACCAACTCAGTGAGACACACTGTGACAAATCCACTCACGTGCTCCTGGTGTCCAGGGAGGTGTACTGAGAC
Source organism: Hypanus sabinus (assembly GCF_030144855.1). Taxonomy (NCBI): domain Eukaryota; kingdom Metazoa; phylum Chordata; class Chondrichthyes; order Myliobatiformes; family Dasyatidae; genus Hypanus; species Hypanus sabinus. Next base: position 4,723,638 of record NC_082731.1, on the reverse strand, counting down.
AAACATCATCACCAGCTCAGTGAGACACACTGTGACAAATCCACTCACGTGCTCCTGGTGTCCAGGGAGGTGTACTGAGACAAACATCATCACCAACTCAGTGAGACACACTGTGACAAATCCACTCACGTGCTCCTGGTGTCCAGGGAGGTGTACTGAGACAAACGTCATCACCAACTCAGTGAGACACACTGTGACAAATCCACTCACGTGCTCCTGGTGTCCAGGTAGGTGTACTGAGACAAACGTCATCACCAACCCAGTGAGACACACTGTGACAAATCCACTCACGTGCTCCTGGTGTCCAGGGAGGTGTACTGAGACAAACGTTGTCACCAACTCAGTGAGACACACACAGTGACAAATCCACTCACGTGCTCCTGGTGTCCAGGGAGGTGTACTGAGACAAACGTCGTCACCAACTCAGTGAGACACACTGTGACAAATCCACTCACGTGCTCCTGGTGTCCAGGGAGTGTACTGAGACAAACATCATCACCAACTCAGTGAGGTACACTGTGACAAATCCACTCACGTGCTCCTGGTGTCCAGGGAGGTGTACAGAGACAAACATCGTCACCAACTCAGTGAGACACACACGGTGACAAATCCACTCACGTGCTCCTGGTGTCCAGGTAGGTGTACTGAGCCAAACGTCATCACCAACTCAGTGAGACACACTGTGACAAATCCACTCACATGCTCCTGGTGTCCAGGGAGGTGTACAGAGACAAACGTCGTCACCAACTCAGTGAGACACACTGTGAGAAATCCACTCACGTGCTCCTGGTGTCCAGGTAGGTGTACTGAGACAAACATCGTCACCAACTCAGTGAGACACACGGTGACAAATCCACTCACGTGCTCCTGGTGTCCAGGTAGGTGTACTGAGCCAAACTTCATCACCAACTCAGTGAGACACACTGTGACAAATCCACTCACGTGCTCCTGGTGTCCAGGGAGTGTACTGAGACAAACGTCGTCACCAACTCAGTGAGACACACTGTGACAAATCCACTCACGTGCTCCTGGTGTCCAGGGAGGTGTACTGAGACAAACATCGTCACCAACTCAGTGAGACACACACAGTGACAAATCCACTCACGTGCTCCTGGTGTCCAGGAAGGTGTACTGAGACGAACTTCATCACCAACTCAGTGAGACACACTGTGACAAATCCACTCACATGCTCCTGGTGTCCAGGGAGGTGTACTGAGACAAACATCGTCACCAGCTCAGTTAGACACACTGTGACAAATCCACTCACGTGCTCCTGGTGTCCAGGGAGGTGTACTGAGACAAACGTCGTCACCAACTCAGTGAGACACACTGTGACAAATCCACTCACGTGCTCCTGGTGTCCAGGTAGGTGTACTGAGACAAACATCATCACCAGCTCAGTGAGACACACTGTGACAAATACACTCACGTTCTCCTGGTGTCCAGGGAGGTGTACTGAGACAAACATCATCACCAGCTCAGTGAGACACACTGTGACAATTCCACTCACGTGCTCCTGGTGTCCAGGGAGGTGTACTGAGACAATCATCATCACCAACTCAGTGAGCACTGTGACAAATCCTCTCACGTGCTCCTGGTGTCCAGGGAGGTGTACTGAGACAAACGTCGTCACCAACTCAGTGAGACACACACAGTGACAAATCCACTCACGTGCTCCTGGTGTCCAGGAAGGTGCACTGAGACAAACTTCATCACCAACTCAGTGAGACACACTGTGACAAATCCACTCACATGCTCCTGGTGTCCAGGGAGGTGTACTGAGACAAACATCGTCACCAGCTCAGTGAGATACACTGTGACAAATCCACTCACGTGCTCCTGGTGTCCAGGGAGGTGTACGGAGACAAACGTCGTCACCAACTCAGTGAGACACACTGTGACAAATCCACTCACGTGCTCCTGGTGTCCAGGGAGGTGTACTGAGACAAACATCATCACCAGCTCAGTGAGACACACTGTGACAAATCCACTCACGTGCTCCTGGTGTCCAGGGAGGTGTACTGAGACAAACATCATCACCAACGCAGTGAGACACACTGTGACAAATCCACTCACGTGCTCCTGGTGTCCAGGGAGGTGTACTGAGACAAACGTCATCACCAACTCAGTGAGACACACTGTGACAAATCCACTCACGTGCTCCTGGTGTCCAGGTAGGTGTACTGAGACAAACGTCATCACCAACCCAGTGAGACACACTGTGACAAATCCACTCACGTGCTCCTGGTGTCCAGGGAGGTGTACTGAGACCACTTCATCACCAACTCAGTGAGACACACACAGTGACAAATCCACTCACGTGCTCCTGGTGTCCAGGGAGGTGTACTGAGACAAACGTCGTCACCAACTCAGTGAGACACACTGTGACAAATCCACTGACGTGCTCCTGGTGTCCAGGGAGTGTACTGAGACAAACATCATCACCAACTCAGTGAGGTACACTGTGACAAATCCACTCACGTGCTCCTGGTGTCCAGGGAGGTGTACAGAGACAAACATCGTCACCAACTCAGTGAGACACACACGGTGACAAATCCACTCACGTGCTCCTGGTGTCCAGGTAGGTGTACTGAGCCAAACGTCATCACCAACTCAGTGAGACACACTGTGACAAATCCACTCACATGCTCCTGGTGTCCAGGGAGGTGTACAGAGACAAACGTCGTCACCAACTCAGTGAGACACACTGTGAGAAATCCACTCACGTGCTCCTGGTGTCCAGGTAGGTGTACTGAGACAAACATCGTCACCAACTCAGTGAGACACACGGTGACAAATCCACTCACGTGCTCCTGGTGTCCAGGTAGGTGTACTGAGCCAAACTTCATCACCAACTCAGTGAGACACACTGTGACAAATCCACTCACGTGCTCCTGGTGTCCAGGGAGTGTACTGAGACAAACGTCGTCACCAACTCAGTGAGACACACTGTGACAAATCCACTCACGTGCTCCTGGTGTCCAGGGAGGTGTACTGAGACATACATCGTCACCAACTCAGTGAGACACACACAGTGACAAATCCACTCACGTGCTCCTGGTGTCCAGGAAGGTGTACTGAGACAAACTTCATCACCAACTCAGTGAGACACACTGTGACAAATCCACTCACATGCTCCTGGTGTCCAGGGAGGTGTACTGAGACAAACATCGTCACCAGCTCAGTTAGACACACTGTGACAAATCCACTCACGTGCTCCTGGTGTCCAGGGAGGTGTACTGAGACAAACGTCGTCACCAACTCAGTGAGACACACTGTGACAAATCCACTCACGTGCTCCTGGTGTCCAGGTAGGTGTACTGAGACAAACATCGTCACCAACTCAGTGAGACACATGGTGACAAATCCACTCACGTTCTCCTGGTGTCCAGGGAGTGTACAGAGACAAACGTCGTCACCAACTCAGTGAGACACACTGTGACAAATCCACTCACGTGCTCCTGGTGTCCAGGGAGCTGTACTGAGACAAACATCATCACCAGCTCACTGAGACACACTGTGACAAATCCACTCACGTGCTCCTGGTGTCCAGGGAGGTGTACTGAGCCAAACATCATCACGAGCTCAGTGAGGCACACTGTGACAAATCCACTCACATGCTCCTGGCGTCCAGGGAGACGTACTGAGACAAACATCGTCACCAACTGAGTGAGACACACACTGTGACAAATCCACTCACATGCTCCTGGTGTCCAGGGAGTGTACTGAGACAAACATTGTCACCAACTCAGTGAGACACACACAGTGACAAATCCACTCACGTGCTCCTGGTGTCCAGGGAGGTGTACTGAGACAAACGTCGTCACCAACTCAGTGAGGCACACTGATTAATCCACTCACGTGCTCCTGGTGTCCAGGGAGGTGTACTGAGACAAACATCGTCACCAACTCAGTGAGACACACACAGTGACAAATCCACTCACGTGCTCCTGGTGTCCAGGGAGTGTACTGAGACAAACATCATCACCAACTCAGTGAGACACACACGGTGATAAATCCACTCACGTGCTCCTGGTGTCCAGGTAGTTGTACTGAGACAAACGTCATCACCAACTCAGTGAGACACACTGTGACAAATCCACTCACGTGCCCCTGGTGTCCAGGGAGGTGTATTGATACAAACATCGTCACCAACTCAGTGAGACATACGGTGACAAATCCACTCACGTACTTCTGGTGTCCAGGGAGGTGTACTGAGACAAACATCGTCACCAGCTCAGTGAGACCCACTGTGACAAATCCACTCACGTGCTGCTGGTGTCCAGGTAGGTGTACTGAGACAAACATCGTCACCAACTCAGTGAGACACACACGGTGACAAATCCACTCACGTGCTCCTGGTGTCCAGGGAGGTGTACTGAGAGAAACATCATCACCAACTCAGTGAGACACACTGTGAGAAACCCACTCATGTGCTCCTGGTGTCCAGGGAGGTGTACTGAGCCAAACATCGTGACCAGCTCAGTGAGAGACACACACTGTGACAAAGGCAATGAATAATTGGCAGGAGGAACTCAGCAGTTTGAACCGTATCTGTGGGGTGGAGAGGGGAATTGTTGACATTTCTCATCAGTCATGATGCAGTAAGTGAAGAAACATAGAAAACATACAGCATCATACAGGCCCTTCGGCGCACAAAGCTGTGACAAACATGTCCCTACCTTAGAACTACCTAGGCTTTACCCATATCCCTCTGTTTTTCTAACCTCCAGGAACCCATACAGGAGTCTCTTAAAAGACCCATTATTTCCGCCTCCACCACCTTTGACAGCAGCCCATTCCACGCACTCCCCACTCTCTGCGTAAAAAACTTACCCCTGACATCTCTGTACCTACTCCCCTGCACCTTAAAACTATGCTCTCTCGTGTTAGCCATTTCAGTTCTGGGGAAAAGCCTCTGACTATCCACATGATCAATGCCTCTCATTATCTTGTACCTTATCAAATGCCTTGCTAAAATCCATATACACTACATCTCTGGCTCTACATTCATCAATGTGTTTAGTCATATCCTTAAAAAATTCAATCAGGCTCGTAAGGCTGGACCTGCCTTTGACAAAGCCATGCTGACTCCAGACCCTTTAGAAAGGTAGAGCATAGAGTGTTCTTAAGCCAAAATGGCGTAAAGTGAAAAACCATTAACTTGTGTGGGAAAATTTTTTGTAAAAGTGAAAATCCTCTTTGTAATGCTAATGTAGGTCTTTTGTAAAAGTGAAGTGATGTGAAGTGAACATTTGTAAAGCAGGGGACACCTGTATTCCTAATCATATTATGCCTCTCCAAACGTTCATAAGTCTAGCCTCTCAGGACCTTCTCCATCAACTTACCAACCACTGAAGTAAGACTCACAGGCCTTTAATTTCCTAGGGTATCCCTACTCCCTTTCTTGAATAAGGGAACAATATCTGCAACCCTCTAATCCTCCAGAACCTCTCCCGTCCCCATTGATGAAGGAAAGATCATCGCCAGAGGCTCAGCAATCTCCTCCCATGTCTCCCACAGTAGCCTGGGGTACATCCATCTGGTCCCGGTGACTTATACAACTTGATGCTTTCCAAAAGCTCCAGCACATCTTAACCATATAATATAACCCTCCAACAATTACAGTACGGGAACAGGTTATCTCGGCTGTTCTAGTCCATGCCGAACACTTACTCTCACCTAGTCCCACCAACCTGCACTCAGCCCATAACCCTCCATTCCTTTCCTGTCCATATATCTATCCAATTTTTTTTTTAAATGACAATATTGAACCTGCCTCTACCACTTCTACTGGAAGTCTGTTCCACACAGCTACCACTCTCTGAGTAAAGAAGTTCCCTCTCGTGTTACCCCTAAACTTTTGCCCCCTAACTCTCAACTCATGTCCTCTTATTTGAATCTCCCCTACTCTCAATGGAAAAAGCCTATCAACGTCAACTCTATCTATCCCCCTCATAATTTTAAATACCTCTATCAAGTCCCCCCTCAACCTTCTACGCTCCAAAGAATAAAGACCTAACTTGTTCAACCTTTCTCTGTAACTTAGGTGCTGAAACCCAGGTAACATTCTAGTAAATCTCCTCTGTACTCTCTCTATTTTGTTGACATCTTTCCTATAATTCAGTGAGCAGAACTGTACACAATACTCCAAATTTGACCTCACCAATGCCTTTTACAATCTTAACATTACATCCCAACTCCTGTACTCAATGCTCTAATTTATCAAGGCCGGCATACCAAAAGCTTTCTTCACCACCCTATCCACATGAGGTTCCTCCTACAGGGAACTATGCACCATTATTCCTAGATCACTCTGTTCTACTGCATTCTTCAATGCCCTACCATTTACCATGTATGTCCTATTTGGATTAGTTCTACCAAAATGGAGCACCTCACACTTATCAGCATTAAACTTTGGGGAAGGTGTGACCTGTACAAAAAGGACAGGTTACACTTGAATCCTCAGGGGACAAATATCCTGGCAGGGAGGTTTAATGGAACTGTAAGGAAGGGTTTAAACTAATTTGGCAGGGGGATGGGAACCGGAATGATGGAGCGGAGGAGAGGGAAAACAGAAATAGATCTAAGGTGGTGAGCAGTAAGGATGTCAGTAAGGATGTCAGGCAGGTGATGGAGCAAATTTGCAGCCATTGGGATGAGTTGCAGTGCAAGCAATGCAAAAAGTACCAAATACTGAACTTAAGGTGTTAACTTAAATGCACGCAACATAAGGAATAAGGTGGATGATCTTGTGGTACAGTTACAGATTGGCAGGTATGATATTGTGGCCATCACTGAGACGTGGCTAAAGGATGCATGTCTCTGGGAGCTGAACGTCCAAGGATACATGGTGTATCGGAAGGATAGGCAGGTAGGCAGAGGGGATGGCGTAGCTTTAATGGTAAGAAATTATATTAAATCATTAGAAAGAGTTGACATAGGATATAGGTGCAGAATCTTTCTGGGTTGAGCTACGAAATCGCAGGGGTAAAAGGATCCTGATGGCAGTTATCTACAGGCCTCCAAACAGCTGCAGTGATGTGGACTACAAATTACAACAGGAAATAGGAAAGGCTTGCCAGAAGGGCAGTATTATGATAATTGTGGGGGATTTTAACATGCGAGTGGATTGGGAAAATCAGGTCGGCACTGGATCTCAAGAGAGAAAATTTGTAGAATGTCTGCGAGATGGCTTTTTAGAACAGCTTATTGTTGAGCCCACTCGGGGATCGGCTGTACTGGATTGGGTATTGTGTAATGAACCAGAGGTGATTAGAGAGATTGAGGTGAAGGAAGGCTTAGGAGGCAGTGATCATAACATGATTGAGTTCACTGTGAAATTTGAGAAAGAGAAGCCGAAATCCGAAATGTCGGTATTTCCGTGGAGTAAAGGAAATTACAGTGGCATGAGAGAGGAACTGGCCAAAGTTGACCAGAAAGGGACACTAGCAGGAAGGACGGCAGAGCAGTAGTGGCTGGAGTTTATGCAAGAAGTGAGGAAGATGCAAGACAGATATATTCCAAAAAAAATTTTTTTTCGAATGGTAAAAGGATGCAACCGTGGCTGACAAGAGAAGTCAAAGTCTAAGTAAAAGCAAAGGAAAGGGCATACAAGGAAGCAAAACTTAGTGGGAAGATAGAGGATTGGAAAGTTTTTAAAAGCTTACAAAAGGAAACTAAGAAGGTTAATAAGAGGGAAAAGATGAACTATGAAAGGAAGCTAGCTAATAATATCAAAGAGGCTACTAAAAGTTTTTTCAAGTATATAAAGAGTAAAAGACAGGTGAGAGTAGATATAGGACAGATAGAAAATGATGCTGGAGAAATTGTAATGGGAGATAAGGAGATGATGGAGGAATTGAACGAGTATTTTGCATCAGTCTTCACTGAGGAAGACATCAGCAATATACCGGACATTCAAGGGTGTCAGGGAAGAGAAATATGCACAGTCACAATTACGACAGAGAAAGTACTCAGGAAGCTGAATAGTCTAAGGGTGGATAAATCTCCTGGACCAGATGGAATGCACCCTCGTGTTCTGAAGGAAGTAGCAGTGGAGATTGTGAAGGCATTAGCAATGATCTTTCAAAAGTCGATAGATTCTGGCCTGGTTCCGGAGGACTGGAAGATTGCAAATGTCACTCCGCTATTTAAGAAGGGGGCAAGGAAGCAAAAAGGACATGTAGACCTGTTAGATTGACATCGGTGGTTGGGAAGTTGTTGGAGTCGATTGTCAAGGATGAGGTTACAGAGTACCTGGAGGCATATGACAAGATAGGCGGAACTCGGCATGGTTTCCTTAAAGGAAAATCCTGCCTGACAAACCTAGTGCAAGTTTTTGAGGAAATTACAAGTAGGCTAGTCAAGGGAGATGCAGTGGATATTGTGTATTTGGATTTTCAGAAGGCCTTTGACAAGGTACCGTACATGAGGCTGCTAAACAAGATAAGAGCCCATGGAATTACAGGAAAGTGACATATGTAGATAGATCATTGGTTGATTGGCAGGAAGCAGAGAGTGGGAATAAAGGGATCCCATTCTGGTTGGCTGCCGGTTACCAGTGGTGTTCCACAGGGGTCCGTGTTGGGGCCGCTTCTTTTTACGTTGTATATCAACGATTTGGATTATGGAATAGATGGCTTTGTGGCTAAGTTTGCTGATGATACAAAGATAGGTGGAGGGGCTGGTAGTGCTGAGGAAACAGAGAGTCTGCAGAGAGACTTGGATAGATTGGCGGAATGGGCAAAGAAGTGGCAAATGAAATACAATGTCGGAAAGTGTACGGTCATGCACTTTGGTAGAAGAAATAAACGGGCAGACTATTATTGAAATGGGGAGAGAATTCAAAGTTCTGAGATGCAACGGGACTTGGGAGTTCTCGTGCAGGATACCCTTAAGGTTAACCTCCAGGTTGAGTCAATGGTGAAGAACACGAATGCAATGTTGGCATTAATTTCTAGAGGAGTAGAGTATAGGAGCAGGGATGTGATATTGAGGCTCTATAAGGCATGGTAAGAGCTCACTTGGAATACTGTGTGCAGTTTTGGGCTCCTTATTTAAGAAAGGATGTGCTGACGTTGGAGAGGGTTCAGTGAAGATTCATTAGAATGATTCCAGGAATGAGAGGATTAACATATGAGGAATGTTTGACCGCTCATGGACTGTACTCCTTGGAGTTTAGAAGAATGAGGGGGGACCTCATAGAAACATTTTGAATGTTGAAAGGCATGGACAGAGTGGATGTGTCAAAGTTGTTTCCCATGCTGGGGGAGTCTAGTACAAGAGGGCATGACTTCAGGATTGAAGGGCGCCCATTCAGAACAGAGGTGCAAAGAAATTTTTTTAGCCAGAGGGTGGTGAATCTCTGGAATTTGTTGCCACGGGCAGCAATGGAGGCCGGGTCATTGGGTATACTTAAGGCAGAGATTGATAGGTAGCTGAGTGGTCAGGGCATCAAGGGTTATGGTGAGAAGGCGGGGGAGTGGGACTAAAGGGGAGATTGGATCAGCTCATGATGAAATGGCAGAGCAACTCAATGGGCCAAATGGCTGACTTCTGCTCCTTTGTCTTATGGTCTTATGGTCTAAATTCCATCTGCCATCTTTCAGCCCACTCTTCTAACTGGCCTAAATCTCTCTGGAAGATTTGAAAACCTACTTCATTATCCACAATGCCACCTATCTTAGTGTTATCTGCATACTTAGTAATCCAATTTACCACCTCATCATCCAGATCATTAATGTATATGACAAACAACATTGGACCCTGTACAAACCCCTGAGGCACACCAGTAGTCACCAGCTTCCAACCTGACAAACAGTTATCCACCACTACTCTCTGGCATCTCCCATCCAGCCACTGTTGACTCCATTTTAATACTTCAATAATAATACCTAATGATTGAAACTTCCTAACTAACCTTTCATGTGGAACCTTGTCAAAGGCCTTACTGAAGTCCACATAGACAACATCTACTGCTTTACCTTCATCAACTTTCCTAGTAACCTCTTCAAAAATTTCAATAAGATTTGTCAAACATGACCTTCCACGCACAAATCCATGTTGACTGCTCCTAATCAGACTCTGTCTATCCAGATAATTATATATACCATACCTAAGAATACTTTCCATTAATTTACCCACCACTGACGTCAAACTTACAGGCTGATAATTGCTAGATTTACTCTTAGAACCCTTTTTAAACAATGGAACCACATGAGCAATACACCAATCCTCCTGCACCATCCCCGTTTCTAATGACATTTGAAATATTTCTGTCAGAGCCCCTGCTATTTCTATACTAACTTCCCTCAAGGTCCTGTGGAATATCCTGTCAGGACCTGGAGACTTATCCACTTTTATATTCTTTAAAAGCGCCAGTACTTCCTCTTCTTTAATCATCATAGTTTCCATAACTAGTTTCCTTTACCTTACACAATTCAATATCCTTCTCCTTAGTCAATACCGAAGAAAAGAAATTGTTCAAAATCTCCCCCATCTCTTTTGGCTCCACATATAGCTGTCCACTCTGATTCTCTGAGGGACCAATTTTATCCCTCACTATCCTTTTGCTATTAATATAACTGTAGAAACCCCTTGGATTTATTTTCACCTTACTTGCCAAAGCAACCTCGTATCTTCTTTTAGCTTTTCTAATTTCTTTCTTAAGATTCTTTTGACGTTCTTTATATTCCTCGAACACCTCATTTACTCCATGCTGCCTATATTTATTGTAGATTTCTCTTTTTCCAAACCAAGTTTCCATTATCCTTTGAAAACCATGGCTCTCTCAAGCTTTTAACCTTTCCTTTCAACCTAACAGGAACATAAAGATTCTGTACCCTCAAAATTTCACCTTTAAATGACCTCCATTTCTCTATTACATCCTTCCCATAAAACAAATTGTCCCAATCCACTCTCAGTCCTTTTGCATCTCCTCAAAGTTAGCCTTTCTCCAATCAAAAATCTCAACCCTGGGTCCAGCCCTATCCTTCTCCATAATTATATTGATACTAATGGCATTGTGATCTCAGGACCCAAAGTGCTCCCTTACACATACCTCCGTCACCTGACCTATCTCATTCCCTAACAGGAGATCCAACACTGCCCCTCTCTAGTTGGCACCTCTATGTATTGCTGCAAAAAACTATCCTGCACACATGCTTAAACTCCAAACCATCCAACCCTTTTATAGAATGGGCTTCCCAGTCTATGTGTGGAAAATTAAAATCTCCCACAATCACAGCCCTCTGCTTACTACAAATATCTGCTAGCTACTTACAAATTTGCTCCTCCAGTTCTTTCTCCCCATTATGTGGTCTATAATACACCCCTATAAGTGTTACTACGCCTTTCCCATTCCTCAATTCCACCCAAATAGCCTCCCTACACGAGCCCTCTAATCTATCCTGCCAAAGCACTGCTGTAATATTTTCTCCGACAAGCAATGCAACACCTCCCCATCTTGCCCCTCTGATTCTATCACAGCTGAAGCAACGAAATCCAGGAATATTTAGTTGCCAATCACACCCCTCCTGCAACCATGTTTCACTAATAGCTACAACATCATATTTCCAGGTATCAATCCATGCTCTAAGCTCATCCACCTTTTTTACAATGCTCCTAGCATTAAAATAAATGCATTTAAGAAATTCTCCACCTCTTACTCTGTTTATCCCTGACAGTGCAAACAACTTTACTATCTTCTTTTTCTTCCTTCTCCCCTACATCTTCAGTCTGAGCGCTCCCCTTCTCTATCACCTGCCTATCCTCCCTCACACACTGTCTACTAGCTTTCTCTATTTGTGAACTAACCTCCTCTCTCCTAGTCTCTTCAATTTGATTCCCACCCCCAACCATTCTAGTTTAAAGTCTCCCCAGTAGCCTTAGCAAATCTCCCCACCAGGATATTGGTCCCCCTAGGATTCAAGTGCAACCCGTCCTTTTTGTTTAGGTCAACACCTGCCCCAAAAGAGGTCCCAATGATCCAGAAACTTGAATCCCTGCTTACTGCTCCAATCCCTCAGCCACGCATTTATTCTCCACCTGATTCCATTCCTACTCTTACTGTCAGGTGGCACAGGCAGTAATCCTGAGATTACTACCTTTGCGGTCCTTCTTCTCAACTGCCTATATTCTCCTTTCAGGACCTCTTCCCTTTTCCTACCTATGTTATTGGTATCTATATGACCTCTGGCTCCTCACCCTCCCACTTCAGGATATCTTGGACGTGATCAGAAACATCCCAGACCCTGGCACCAGAGGGGCAAACTGCCATTCGGGTCTCCTGACTGCGTCCACAGAATCGCCTATCTGATCCCCTAACTATAGAGTCCCCTATTACTACTGCCTTCCTCTTCCTTTCCCTACCCTTCTGAGCCACAGGGCCAGACTCTGTGCTAGAAGCACGGCCACTGTTGCTTCCCCCAGGTAGGCTGTCCCCCCCCCAACAGTACTCAAACAGGAGTACTTATTGTCAAGGGGTACAGCCACTGGGGTACTCTCTAATACCTGATTCTTCCCCTTCCCCCTCCTAACCCTGACCCACTTTTCTGCTTCCTGTGGCCCTGGTGTGACCACCTGCCTGTAACTCCTCTCTATCATCTCCTCACTCTCCCTGACCAGACGAAGGTCATCGAGCTGCAGCTCCAGTTCCCTAACACGGTCCCTTAGGAGCTGCAGCTCGATGCACCTGGTGCAGATGTGGACGTCCGGGAGGCTGGGAGTCTCCAGGACCTCCCACATCTGACATTGAGAACAACAATCTGCCCTCACACTCATACTTCCCCTTTCCTCAAATAACAGGAAAAATTGAAACCTAAACCTACCTTGCCTCCCTCGTTTCCGCCTAAGTCTGTTCAGCCCAAGTCCTTAAGCTTCCACTCTGCTCCCGGCTCACTCCGCTGCCCGCTGTATAAGGCTGTGTTCCTTTTAAATCTTCCCTGCTTCACTGCCCGGAGTCACACGCCTGCGCAGTCCCGCCTCTCTTAACTCCAATGAGAAGAAGAAAAAGTCAAAATGCCTCCCACCGCACTCCCGTTCTGATTCTCAGACTTACTTCTCCAAATTTCTTCCTTAATACCTACATGATCAAGCTTTTCAGTCCACTGCAAGTCATCCTTACCATCGCCAAGATCCTTTTCTGTAGTGAATACTGAAACAAAGTATTCATTAAGTCACTCTGCTATCTCCTCTGGTTCCAGACACACTTTTCCATTGTCACACTTGATTGGTCCTATTTTCTCATGTCTTATCCTGCTCGAACCACATCATGAAGTTCGCCGATGACACAACCGTGGTGGGTCTCATCATCAAGAACGACGAGTCAGCTTGCAGAGAGGAGGTGCAGCGGCTAACGGACTGGTGCAGAGCCAACAACCTGTCTCTGAATGTGAACAAAACAAAAGAGATGGTTGTTGATTTCAGGAGGGCACGGAGCGACCTCTCCCCGCTGAACATTGACGGCTCCTCGGTAGAGATTGTTAAGAGCACCAAATTCCTTGGTGTTCACCTGGCGGAGAAACTCACCTGGTCCCTCAACACCAGCTCCATAGCAAAGAAAGCCCAGCAGCGTCTCTACTTTCTGCGAAGGCTGAGGAAAGTCCATCTCCCACCCCCCCATCCTCATCACATTCTACAGGGGTTGTATTCAGAGCATCCTGAGCAGCTACATCACCGCCTGGTTTGGAAATTGCACCATCTCAGATAGCAAGACCCTGCAGCGGATAGTGAGGTCAGCTGAGAAGATCATCTGGGTCTCTCTTCCTGCCATCACGGACACTTACACTACACGCTGCATTCGCAAAGGAAACAGCATTATGAAGGACCCCATGCACCCCTCATACAATCTCTTCTCCCTCCTGCCGTCTGGGAAAAGGCTCGGAAGCATTCAGGCTCTCATGACCAGACTATATAACAGTTTCTTGCCCCAAGCTATCAGACTCCTCAATGCCCGAAGCCTGGACAGATACCTTGCCCTACTGTCCTGTTTATTGTTTATTGTAATGCCGGTACTGTTTTTGTGCACCTTATGCAGTCCAGTGTAGGTCTGTAGTCTCGTGTAGCTTTCTCTGTGTTGTGTTTTTTTATTACATAGTTCAGTCTAGTTTTCGTACTGTGTCGTGCAACACCAAGGTCCTGAAAAACCTCTCATTTTTACTATGCACTGTACCAGCAGTTATGGTTGAAATGACAATAAAAGTTGACTTGACTTGACATGACTCTTGCTCTTCACATACATGTAGAATGCCTTGGGGTTTTCCTTAATCCTGTCTGCCAAGGTCTTCTCATGGCCCCTTCTGGCTCTCCTAATTTCATTCTTAAGCTCCTTCCTGCTAGCCTTATAATCTTCTAGATTCCTATCATTACCTAGTTGTTTTAAGCTCTTCTTTTCTTCTTGACTAGATTCTAGATTTACAACAGCCTTTGTACACCACGGTTCCTGTACCCTACCATCCTTTCCATGTCTCTTTGGAACATACCTACTCAGAACCCCACACAAATATCCCCTGAACATTTGCCACATTTCTTCAGTAGGTCTCCCTGAGAACATCAGCTTCCAGTTTATACCTCCAAGTTCCTGCCTGATAGCCTCATATTTCCCCTTACTCCAAATAAACATTTCCCTAACTTGCCCGTTCCTATCCCTCTCCAATGCTATGGTAAAGGAGATACAGTTGTGATCACTGTCTCCAAAATGCTCTCCCACTGAGATCTGACACCTGACCAGATTCATTTCCCAAAACCAGATCAAGTACAGCCTCTCCTCTTGTTATTTACATATTGTGTCAAGAAATCTTCCTGAACACATCTAACAAACTCTATCCCATCTAAATCCCTCACTCTAGGGAGACGCCAATCAATATTTGGGAAATTAAAATCTCCCACCACAACAACCCTGTTATTATTGCACCTGTCCAGAATCTGTCTCCCTATCTGCTCCTCGATGTCCCTGTTACTATTGGGTGCTCTATAAAAAACATCCATAGAGTTATTGACCGCTTCCTATTCCTAACTTCCTCCCACAGAGACTCCGCAGACAACACCTCCATGACTTCCTCCTTTTCCGCCATCCTTTCCCTACCCTTCTGAGCCACAGGGCCAGACTCTGTGCCAGAAGCATGGCTACTGTTCCTTTCCCCAGGTAGCCACGCTCCCCCCTCCCCAACAGTACTCAAGTAGGAATATTTATTGTTATGTGTGTCAGCCACAGGGGTACTCTCTAGTACCTGCTTCTTGTCCTTCCCTCTCCTCACTGTCACCCACCTCTCTGTCTCCTGTGGTCCCAGGGTGACTACATGCCTATAGCTCCTCTCTATCACCTCCTCACTCTCCCTGACCAGACAAAGGTCATCTAGCCGCAGCTCCAGTTCATTAACACGGTCTCTAAGGAGCCGCAGCTCGATGCACCTAGTGCAGATGTGGTCGTCTGGGAGGCTGGGAGTCTCCAGGACCTCCCACATCTGACACCGAGCACAGAAAACCGGCTTCACACACATACTTTCTGTCTTTATTTTAAATAGATAATCTACCTGGCCTCGACCCCTTATCGCCTAAGCCCTGTTGAGCCAAAGCCTTCCTGCTCTGTCTCCCGCTCGTCTGATGCCCACTCTGTAAATCTGACTTCTTTTTAAACTCTTCCCGCTGTTCTCACTGGCCGACTTCTATGCACTTGCGTAGTCGTGCCCCATTCAAACCGCTGAAGTAGAAGTTCGATATGTGCTTGATTAGTCAGACTGTCAAAAGTTATGAGGAGAATGGGGATGAGAGGGTTAATAAATCTGCTATGTTGGAATGGTGGAGCAGACTCAATGGGCTGAATGGCCTCATTCTGCTCCTATGTTTAATGTTCTTCTGGGTTTTAAACCAGAAATATCCAACAATTTTTCTTCCCTGACAGTCATTCTGAATTTCTCCAGGAGGTTGCTTGCTGCTCGAGATTTCAGCATCTGCTGTCTCCTGATAGAGTGGAGGGCAGGAATTCAGCATCTGCTGTCTCCTGATCGAGTGGAGGGCAGGATTTCAGCATCTGCTGTCTCCTGATAGAGTGGAGGGCAGGATTTCAGCATCTGCTGATAGAGTGGAGGGCAGGATTTCAGCATCTGCTGTCTCCTGATAGAATGGAGGGCAGGGTTTCAGGGTGCTGTCTCCTGATAGAGTGGAGCGCAGGATTTCAGCATCTGCTGTCTCCTGATAGAATGGAGGGCAGGGTTTCAGGGTGCTGTCTCCTGATAGAGTGGAGGGCAGGATTTCAGTATCTGCTGTCTCCTGATAGAGTGAAGGGCAGGATTTCTGCATCTGCTGTCTCCTGATAGAGTGGAGGGCAGGATTTCAGCATCTGCTGTCTCCTGATAGAGTGGAGCGCAGGATTTCAGTATCTGGTGTCTCCTGATCGAGTGGAATGCAGGATTTCAGCATCTGCTGTCTCCTGATAGAGTGGAGGGCAGGATTTCAGTATCTGCTGTCTCCTGATAGAGTGAAGGGCAGGATTTCTGCATCTGCTGTCTCCTGATAGAGTGGAGGGCAGGATTTCAGCATCTGCTGTCTCCTGATAGAGTGGAGGGCAGGATTTCAGCATCTGCTGTCTCCTGATAGAGTGGAGGGCAGGATTTCAGCATCTGCTGTCTCCTGTTAGAGTGGAGGGCAGGATTTCAGCATCTGCTGTCTCCTGATAGAGTGGAGGGCAGGGTTTCAGGGTGCTGTCTCCTGATAGAGTGGAGGGCAGAGTTTCAGGGTGCTGTCTCCTGATAGAGTGGAGGGCAGAGTTTCAGGGTGCTGTCTCCTGATAGAGTGGAGGGCAGGGTTTCAGGGTGCTGTCTCCTGATAGAGTGGAGGGCAGGATTTCAGCATCTGCTGTCTCCTGATAGAGTGGAGGGCAGAGTTTCAGGGTGCTGTCTCCTGATAGAGTGGAGGGCAGAGTTTCAGGGTGCTGTCTCCTGATAGAGTGGAGGGCAGAGTTTCAGGGTGCTGTCTCCTGATAGAGTGGAGGGCAGGGTTTCAGGGTGCTGTCTCCTGATAGAGTGGAGGGCAGGGTTTGAGGGTGCTGTCTCCTGATAGAGTGGAGGGCAGAGTTTCAGGGTGCTGTCTCCTGATAGAGTGGAGGGCAGGGTTTCAGGGTGCTGTCTCCTGATAGAGTGGAGGGCAGGGTTTCAGGGTGCTGTCTCCTGATAGAGTGGAGGGCAGGGTTTCAGGGTGCTGCGGCCAGGGAGAGGTCAGAGCAGCTCCAGGGTGGGCGGGTCAGTGTCCCAGTGTTCACCTCACTTCTGCTTGGCTGCTCAGGACAATAGCGTCTATTACTGTTTATTCTGGCTCCCACACCATCCTTTCTCCAGTGGGGAGGTGGACCTGTAGCCACTAGAGTATAAATAGTTCAGGAAATGCCAGTGTTTGTCTCCCCTCCCCTGGAACCGAACGCGACCGGCTTACCTGCTGCAGGCACGAATCCTCGCTTACCTCCTGGCGCTCTGCAGTCAGTGACGCTGGAACATTACCGTTGCTAAAATCAGCACATTGTTCCGAAATTGAATGGACCATAATTATTGGTTTGATGGCACAATAAATACAAAGATAGATACGTGCTGACTGCATTGTATTTCCTGTGTATATTTTTATATAAAGATATTTTTGAAACAGAACTGTGTAACCCATGGAGAGGTACAGCTTGGAATGAGGCCCTACGGCCCATTGCATCGTGCTGACCACTAACAGTCCAATCCCATTTTTATTCTCACAGCTCTGAGATTCCGCCACTCACCCACACACCAGGGGCAACTAAACTGTTGACCCGTGCTCCTTTGGGACGTGGGAACAGGGAGAAGGTGCAAACTCCTCACAGACAGCACCGGAGGTCAGGACTGAACCTCATTCTCCAGCTGTGCCTTGCGATCTCGGCACGGCTGAATCCTGGTGGTTATGCCTCCCTGTTGCTACCTGGTGCTGTGAAGGACGAGACATGGACAGTGGGCTTCCAGGTCTCCGCAGTTCCAAAGCACAAGCTCACGGAAATCTGATCAGTTAGCGCTGGGAAGACTAGGCGTAAGAAATACGGAGGCACACAGTGCTCAAAGACTCCACCCAATGTGTTGGGTACAAAACTGGGAACCCAAGGTCATAACTCAAGCCTCTCTGCCACTCCCTCACACCTAGAAACCTCTCCTCCTGCCCCCTTTATAAACAGGAGGTTCCCTTTCCATTCAGGAGTGTCTCCTTCCCCTCTTCGCACACAAAGGAGCCTCCTCTCTGCTTCTCTCACACACAGGAGGTTCATAGCCAGCTGCTCCACCACAACCCCTCCACTCCCTCTGCATGCAGGGGTCATGTCTCATCACTACCACCCCAAACCCTCACTCAGCACTGCTGCTCCCTGCTGCAGAGGTCAAACCCATCTCAATGTTCAGAGTCTCCTCCAGACTCTGATCTCATCCCATAGAAATGGGATCCCTGTAGCCACCTGGAATGGCGAGATTTCAAACCACAGGTTTCAGGAGAGGGGGAGCCCTCCCCTCCCGCCCACTATCTGTCCCCGGTGTTGTCTCGGTTTGATTAATTGGCACTTCCTTTGCAGTTTAACAATTAATTATCTGCTTGCATTTTAAGTAGCCAGCAGTTTGGTATGCCTCTGATAGATATACATGTATAATTCTGGAAACATATGGAAGCTTTGTTCTTCATTTTATAACTTTTTCCAATCTTGTCACTTAAACTCAGCTGGCTCCATCATTAGCACTAACTTCCCAGCGTCGAGGACTCCATCGAAAGACAATGTGTCAATAAGGCAGCATCCATCATTAAGGACCCCTGTCACCGAGGACAGGCCCATCAAGGAGGATGTGCAGGAACCTGAAGACACACACTCAGCACTTCAGGAACAGCTTCTTCCCCTCCACCATCAGATTTCTGAATGGACATTGAACCCATGAACACTACCTCAGTATTTTCCTCTCTTTCTCCACTATGTATTGAACTTATATAGTACTTATTATGCGTAGTGGGTAATGGCTCCATATGTCACTACTACAGGGCGTGATGACCTTGCCTTACGCGAGTCCCGGGCTCAGCTGGCTCCGGCTCACAGTACCCGGTGCGGGCCCCGTATCCAGGGTTACGGATCCCACTGCCTTGTGGGTATCTTTGGGAGAAGAGAAGGCGAAGGAGTAAACCCTACATAAGTCAGGAGTGGAGCCCCTAAGGCGGTCGGAATACGTATCACGTCATCTCCTGGCTGCTCCTGCAGCCAAGCTGATGCTAAATGTGCTGCTTCGCATTCCTTTGGACCACATCCGCGAGGCTGAGAGGGGGATCTCAATTACCAGAGGTCACTGAGATGGGAGAGGTCATTGCGTCTCACTGATCAGCTAGCACCCGCCTCAATCTGGGCAGGGTGCTGATCCACCACTGTCTGCCTGATCAATGGGTGCTTGGAGTTTAGATATGCATCGAAAAGCAGACAGCCATCACCGCACCAGGCGAGCCACAGAGAACCCATGGAATCCTAAACCATTGTCTACCTAGACAGACGGAGCCACTAATTTAATTAATTAATTGTAACATAGTTTTTTATTATTAGGTATTACAATGTACAGATGCAACAAAATTAACAGATTTTATGACAGATGCCAGTGATGTTAAACTTGATTCTGATTCTGAGAATGGCCAGGCTGGTTTAAACCGACAGGAAGGCAACAGTAACTCAAATAGCCACACATTACAATGGTGGTGTGCAGAAGAGCATCTCTGAGCGGACAACAGGGAGAACCTGGAAGTGGAAAGGCAGCAGCAGAAGGGCATGAACGTACACTCAGTGGCCCCTTTATTGGGTATGGGGGTATATAATAAACTGGCCACTGACTGTACGTTAGAGATAAGGCGAAGCATACAGAAGCAGGAGACAGCAGAGATAAATTAAGAGTCTCTGGGTTGGTTGGTCAGTAAGGAAAGCAGGAAGCTGGGAGACAAACAGAAGTTGAGATGAACTTTTGATATAAATAGTCTCTTCCTGTTACTAAAATCTCCCACAGTCGAATTCTATTGTTTTGGAATGTGGAGATGTGACTGGACTGGGCAGACAGCTCTGAGGCCAGAAGCTGAAGGACAGGAAGTGGCTGTTCGACGCCGTGACCCACTGATCGTCACGGCAGCCACAGGGAACCAGGGGCGCCAGTAGGTCACTCAGCCCTCCACTCGATACAATCAGTGATGGTCCACCCCTAGCTTTCTTTGCCACAGCTCTGTGATCTTTCAAAGATGGAGCTACCTCCTCCTTAAATACCCCTCTAATGGTCGGGCCTCTACTGGAATGGAGGAGTTCACTCTCGGTGAGAAGTAATTTCTCTGCACTTCCATTTTTAATTGCCAGCCTTTTATCTTGTTACTCAAGTCTCTCCCTCTAGTGGAAACATCTGCCCCAGGATTTACGTCTCACTAAACCCCCATGAATACCGATTTAGCTTCTTTAACCTCCATTGGTGGGGTCATCATGAGAATTAGCTTGATGAATCTATTTTGCGGCACCTCCAATATCACTAGACTGTGCTTTTAAGATATGGGAACCATGCAGACATGGTGAATACTGTTGCTGAGGTTTGGGTTGAACAGGGGACAATCTAGGAAAACCCAGAATTCTGCAATAATTACATCTCTGTGGTCAAATCTCTCCACACCTCAACCTTTGCTTTCTCTGTAACCTTCATCAGTCCCACTTGCATAGAACACAGAACACTACAGCACAGTATGGGTCCTTCAGACCACAACATTGTGCCAACTGATACAAAACCTACTCCGTAATCTTCCCTCCTACACTGCCCATAGCCCTCATTTCTCTTATATCCATGTGTCAAGCTAGAGTCTTTTATAAATCTGTCTTGTATCAGCCTCTACCACCACACCTGGCAGAGCACACCATTGCATTTACACTCCTTTTCAGCACTGACACAATTTAACCCTTAAACCACCTGCAGCTGTACATTAAGCTCCAGAATTTCAATCAAGAAGTTCTCAAACTCCCCACCTCATCTTTAAAACATCCAGAAAACTGATAGTCACCTTGTGTCAGGTGACAATCTAGCAAAGGACTTTTACCACATTGAAGAGACTCTAGATCAGAGATTAGTTGTCATGCTTTAATCCCACCAGGAGACTGAAAATTTAAAAACAAGGCAGACATCGACAATCTAAGATATACATGGAAAATGTGAGCAATACCGCAGTGCCTGGGGAGAGAGAAGCAGAGTTAACCTTTCTGGGAAAGGGGGAAAGCGCGAAGATGGGGGAGGGATGGATATTTCTTGTAGGACAACACCAAGCTTACGATGGAGGTAAGTTGTACAGGTCATCCAGTTGATGGGTTGTTGAACATTATTGGAGCTGTTCTCAGCCAGTCAAGTGAAGAGTACTACACCAGACTGGTGACGCGTGCCTTATTGATAGTGAAGCATATTGGGTCGATTATGAGAATATGGCAAGTGTGCATACAGCCATTGATTGGAACCAAGTGGGATAAACGTATCATTAGTTTCCTGGTTTACCTCACTTGTGCCCCTCCTATGACACCACTGTTGTCATTGTGATATGGTCAGTGTGAATAGTGTAGAGGCTACAGAATTCTTAACTAACACCCAGAAGGACGTGACTCTGTAAGGAGCAAGCCCAACAAGACCCTTCGAGAAGTAAGCTGGACAGGGGAAGAGACAGATCTGCCACCAGCAGTTCCAACACAGTGATTAGGTAGATATTGTCACAGGAAAAGATGGATTCCAGAGACATTGAGAGATCCAACACTGAATTCATACAGACCAACCCTGAGGATGTAATACCTATGCTTTATAAGGCGTTGGTCTGACCGCACTTGGAGTATTGTGAGCAGATTTGGACCCCATCTGTAAGAAAAGGTGTGCAAGGTCCCCAGGTTTGCAAGATTAATCAAGAGAGATAAAGCTTTTAACACATGAATGTTTGACGGCTGAGTTTGTGTTCGCTGGAGTTTCGAAAGATGAGTGAGGACCTTGCTGAAACCTATCAAATACTGAAAGGTGTGGATGGAGTGGATGTGGAGAGGATGTTTCCAGTAGCAAGACAGCCTCAGAATACAAGGACATCTCATTAGAACTGAGATGAGGAGGAATTTCTTTAGCCAGAGGGTGCTGGAATTCATTGCTACAGACAGCTGTGGAGGCCAAGTCACTGGGTCTATTTAAAGCGGAGGTTGATAGGTTCTTAATGGTGAAAGGTGTCAAAGTTTATGACGAGAAGGCAGGGGAATGGGTTCAGAGTGAAAAATAAATCGGTCACAATGGAACGATAGAACAGAATTGATGGGCCCAATGGCCTAATTCTTTCCTATGGTCAGTGAAAGGGAGAATGTGTAAACTTCACACGTACAGCTGCAGAGATCTAGGGCCCCTGGAGTTGTAAGGTTGCAGCACCATTGTGTTGCATTGGAGTAGGACCGAACCTTTCAAGGGGTTAGTGTTTCCTTGGCAATGCAGTCCTGAGCCAGGGGTCATAGTCTCAGAGCAGGAGGTTACCTGTTCAGGATGGGGATTAATGTGCAATCTCTAGAACTCTTGGCCCATGAAGACAGTCACTAAGTACATTTAAGGCAGTGATTGATGCATATTTATCCATTTGTGAAATTGTGGATTAAAAGGTCAGCGCGGTAAACCAGCACCAGGATAAAAGGCACCGTGGTGCTATTGAATGAGATAGGAGGAATGATGGGCAGAATGGCTTACTCCTGCTTTCGTTCGTCATGTTTTCTGAAAGTTCTTGCTCCTTCGGGCTTGAACACAGACTTTGGGAGATTAATGCACCCACAAAGAGCAAATTGGGAGGTGCAGCAGTGGCCCAGAATGGTCCTGAGGCTAAGAAGCGGAGAGTGGTCATGTCCCTGACCAGCTAAGGTTGTATTTGGGGTCATAGATCTCAGGGAGGGACAGAGATGCAACTTGACTGTTCCCCATGAAAATAGCATAGAAAACAAAATTAATTAAACTATAAGATAAATTCTTGCCCTCACGATCTACCTCATCATAAACTTGCACCTTATATGTTTGCCTGCACTGCACTTTCTCTCTTGCTGTAATATTCTGCATTCTGTTATTGTTTTCCTTTGTACTGCCTCTAGAGCACAAGACATAGGAGCAGAATTAGCCATTTGGCCCATTGAGTCTGCTCTGTCATTCAATCATAGCCAATCCTTTTTTTTCTCCTTCTCAACCCCAGTTCCCAGCCTTCTCCCTGTAACTTTTGATGCCATGTCCAATCAAGAACCTATCAATCTCTGCCTTAAATACACCCAACAACCTGGCCTCCACAGCTGGATGTGGCAACAAGTTTCACAAATTCACCTCCCTCTGGTTAAAGAAATTTCTCTGCATCAGTTTTGAAAGGGCACCCCTCTATCTTGAGGCTGTGCCCTCTTGTCCTAGACTCTCCCACCATGGGAAACATCCTTTCCAATATCTACTCTGTCTAGGCCTTTCAACATTTGAAAGGTTTCAATGAGATCCCCCAGCCCATCCTTCTAAGTTCTAGTGAGTACAGACCCAGAGCCAGCAAACGTTCCTCATATGATAACCCTTTCATTCCTGGAATCATCCTCGTGAACCTCCTCTGGACTCTCTCCAATGCCAGCACATCTTTTTTAAAATGAGACAGACAGACATACTTTATTGATCCCGAGGGAAATTGGGTTTCATTACAGCCACGCCATCCAAGAATAGTGCAGAAATATAGGAATATAAAACCATAAATAATTAAATAATAATAAGTTAATCATGCCAAGTGGAAATAAGTCCAGGACCAGCCTATTGGCTCAGGGTTTCTGACACTCCAAGGGAGGAGCTGTGAAGTTCGATGGCCACAGGTAGGAATGACTTCCTATGACACTCAGTGTTACATCTCGGTGGAATGAGTCTCTGGCTGAATGTACTCCTGTGCCTAACCAGTACATTATAGAGTGGATGGGAGACATTGTCCAAGATGGCATGCAACTTGGACAGCATCCTCTTTTCAGACACCACCGTCAGAGAGTCCAGTTCCACCCCAACAACATCACTGGCCTTACGAATGAGTTTGTTGATTCTGTTGGTGTCTGCTACCCTGTGAGGATATGAGGATACGTATGAGGAGCCCAAAACCGTTCACAACACTCGAGGTGAGGGCTCACCAGTGCCTTATAAAGCATCACATCCCTACTCTTGTACTCTAGACCTCTTGAAATGAATGCTAACATTGCATTTGCCTTCCTCATCACTGACTCAACCTGCAAGTTAACATTTAGAGTGTTCTGCACAAGGACTCCCAAGTCCCATTGCATCTCAGATTTTTGGATTTTCTCCCAAGTTAGAAAATAGTCCACACATTTATTTCTACTATCAAAGTGTGTGACCATGCATTTTCCAACATTATATTTTATTTGCCACTTTCTTGTCTATTATCCTAATCTGCCTAGGTCATTCTGTATCCTACCTGTTTCCTCAACACTACCTGCCCCTCCACCAATCTTCGTATCATCTGCAAACTCGGCAACAAAGCCATCTGTTCCATCATCTAAATCATTGATAAACAGCATAAAAAGAAGTCGACCCCTTTGGAACACCATTAATCACCGGTAGCCAACCGGCAAAGGATCCTTTTGTTCCCACTCGCTGCCTCCTTCCAATCAGCCAATGCTCTAACCATGTTGGTAATTTTCCTGTAATACCATGAGCTCTTATCTTGGTGAGCAGTCTCATGTGTGGCACCTTGTCAAAAGCCTTCTGAAAGTCCAAATACACATTCCCTTTATCTATCCTACTTGTAATTTCCTCAAAGAATTCCAACAGGTTTGTCAGGCAGGATTTTCCCTGAACCATGTTGACTTTGTCCTATTTTGTCCTGTGTCACCAAGTACTCCATGGCTTCATCCTTAACGATTGACTTCAACATCCTCCCAAACACTGAGGTCAGGCCAACTGGTCTATGGTTTTCTTTCTGCTGCCTTCCTCCTTTCTTGAAGAGTGGAGTGACATTTGCAATTTTCCAGTCCTCTGGCACCAGACCAGAGTCCAATGATTTTTAAAAGATCATTGCTAATGTCACCAGAAACTCTATTGCTAGCTCTTTCAGAACCAGTGCATCTGGTCCAAGTGACTTTTAGCTTTTTGAGCACCTTCTCCCTTGTAACTGCACCCTCTTCTCTTCCTTCATGCACTACAACATTGCACACTGCTAGTGTCGTCCACAGTGAATGATGCAAAATACTCATTTACTTCATCTGCCACCTCCTTGTCCCCTGTTATTACTTCCCCTGCCTCATTTTCTAGCGGCCCCATATCCACTCTCATCTTTCGTTTAGTTCTTAAATATTTGAAAAAGCTCTTACTATCCACTTTGATATTATTTACTAGGTTGCTTTCATATTTCATCTTTTTCCTTCTAATGATTGTATTAGTTGCTCTCTGTAGGTTTTTTAAAAACTTCCCTATTCTCTATCCCTTATCACTAATTTTTACTTTGTTACGTGTCCACTCTTCTGTTTTTACATTAGCTTTGACTTCCCTTGACAGCCACAGTTGTACTATTTTGCCATTTGAGTATTTCTTCATTTTTGGAATACACACGTCCTGCACCTTCCTCATTTTTCCCAGAAACCCATGCCATTGCTGCTCTGCTGACATCTCTGCCAGCAGCTCCTTCCAATTTACTTTGGCCAGCTCCTCTCTCATACCACTGTAATTCCCCTTACTCCACGGAAATACTGCTACGTCAGACATTACTTTCTCCCTATCAGATTTCAAGTTGAACTCAATCATATTGTGATCACTTGTTCCTAAGAGGACTTCAAATGTTTCAAAGGTACATTTAATGTCAGAAAAATGTATACAATATACATCCTGAAATGTTTTTTATTCGCAACCATCCATGAGAAACAGAGGAGTTTTCCCCCAAAGAATGAATGACAGTCAAATGTTAGAATCTCGAAGTCTTCCCCAGCTTCCCTCCCTCTCACACGTAAGCGGCAGCAAGCAACAATCTCCCCCCCACCAACAAAAAAAAGCATCAGCACCCACCACCGAGCACTCAAGCGTGCAGCAAAACAACAGCAAAGACACAGGCTTGCAGTACCCCAAAGACTACTTGTTCTCCCATCATTCGACATACCACAGGCTCTCTCTCTCCCTAATAAGGGAGAAAGGTGTTTCTGTTTCACAGAAAGAGGGGAGACATAACAAACAACTCGCTGATTGACAATGTTAAAAGTCTGTTGCATTGCTTTTTCTGAGCTCTGTGCCAAAAGATCTCGCATCTCTGGGCACACAGCCAGAGATCTTCTGTCTCCCACGACACACCAATTTTCTGCTGTCTCCAGAGCCACAAGGGCTCAGCCCTCCAAAGGAAAGCCCTTGGCGTGTCGAATTTTACCTTAAGCTCCTTAATCGCCTCTGGTTCATTAAATAACACCCAATCCAGTATAGCTGACCTCCTAGTGGGCTCAGTGACAAACTCTCCAAAAAGCCATCTCGTAAGCATTCAACAAACTCACTTTCTTGAGATCCTTTACCAACCTGATTTTCCCAATCTACCTGCATGTTAAAATCTCGCATGACTATCATAACATTACTCTTTTGACACGGCTTTACTATTTCCTGTCGTGACCTATGGTCCGCCTCCCGTGAAGGCCTGTACACAACTGCTATTGGTCCTTTTACCCTTGCAGTTTCTTAACTCAACCCATAAGAACATCTTCTGATCCTATGTCACATCTTTCTAATGATTTGATGCCATTCTTTATCAGCAGAACCATGCCACCTCCTCTGCCTACCTTCCTACCCTCCGATACAACTTGTAACCTTGGACTTTCAGCTCCCAACTGCAACCAACCTTCAGCCATGATTCAGTGATGGCCACAACATCATACCTGGCAATCTGTAATATTGCAACAAGATCATCCACCTTGTTTCTTATGCTCCGCGCATCGAGATACAACACCTTGAGTACCGTATTTGCTACCCCTTTTGATTCTGCGTCCCTAATGTATTGTTGCTCACCCTGTTGGCTGCAACTATGTCCCATCACTTGCTTGCTCTCCCTGACAGTCTGACTGCATGCTATCTTTACTTTTTTTTAACCATCTGTCCTATCCTGAATCCCTTCACTCTGGTTCCCAACCCCCTGCCAAATTAGTTTAAACCCTGCCCAACAGCACCAACAAACCTGCCCGCGAGAATATTGGCCCCTCTCGGGTTCAGGTACAACCTATTACTTTTGAACAAGTCACACCTCCCCCAGAAGAGATCACAATGATCAAGAACCTTTATGCATTGCTGTTGTGATATGTATGTGTGTTATGCAAATGAAGGTTTTCGCTGTACCTCTGTACATGTGACAAGAATAAAAATGCAGCCAAAAGCAGCATTGTGGATCAATGAACGCTTCCTCCACTCTAACGAACCACATATCTCCTCAGTCATCATATTTCTGAGCAGAAAATGTAATACTACCCCAATGTTTTTGCTCTCTATTTGCAGTACTTATTTAATTTAGTTTTAAATATATATTTCTTATTGTAATTTTTAGCTTGTTTTTGTGTAATGCACTGTACTGCTGCCACATAACAACAAATTTCATGTTGTGTCAGTGATATTAAATGTTTATTCATCTGTGAAAATAAATAAACAGTGAACATTTTGGGTTAAGACCCTTCATCAGGACTGGAAAGAGGGTTGGGGGAGGAGGGAGAGATCCCCATTCTACCATATTCCTGCTTTACCTGGTAGCCTTGTAAGTTATTTTCTAACAAGTATCTATCTATTTCCATTTAGAAAGCCTTATCCAATGTTCATCTATTGGGGGATTTGCAAGTCCTGGGTATCTCTCTCATTGCAAGTAACTGGGCAACTTAAGAACAGCAAGCAATGTCAGAAGTTGTTGGTCTTTCAACAAAATCTGTTGGAATAAGTTGATCAAAGCTCTTACCTCAGATAAAGCATTCCCACTATCTTTTTTGGCCTTGCTTGGTAGTGATGCAGCAACCTGGAAGCACAGCAGAGATGTACGATCATGTCTATTCAATATTTAAGAAGGATGCAAGTATTTTAAGCTGAAGTGAGAGCTTATTCTGCTAAAGGAGATTAAATTGCCACATTGGGGCTGCTCCCTATGTAAGTATTCCTCAAGCTCTGAGATTCTTAGACAGCTACCCCAGAGCCTGGTTTGGTAACAATGAACCCCCCATTGTTACACCCTAAAGCTTCTATTTTGGATACCAGTTGGTTAATCTTCCACTCCAGGCAGAGGGTGAAGGCCAGAAGATCCTTGAAGATGTCTGTCATCCATTCTGAAACAGACACCTATGATATTATTCAAATCTTGGGCAAGGGGACTTTTGGTGAGGTGGCAAAGTGCTGGAAGAGGAGCACTGGCCATTTTGTAGCAATTAAGATCCTCAAAAGTGATTCATACCGTGCTCGAATCATCAAAAATGAGTTAAAGATGTTGAAAGTTTTAGGAACAGTGGATCCGGACCAATACCACATCATACGGTTCTTTGAATGTTTCCATGATGATATCAAGTCATACTTGGTGTTTGAGCTTCTAGAGCAGAACATTTTTGAGTTTCAGAAGGAGAACAACTTTGCCCTGCTCCCAGCCAGGCACATTCGGACTGTTACCACTCAAGTCCTGAGGGCTCTCCAAAAGCTGAAGGACCTGTCAATCATTCATGCTGATCTCAAGCCTGAGAACATCATGATCATTGATCAGAAGCGGTTCCCCTTCCGTGTGAAAGTGATTGATTTTGGATCTGCAAGCATATTTCACGAGGTGCGGTATGTCAAAGGTAGGAAGGTGTGTTTTGTCTGTATTATTGACCTCAATTTAAATAGAAAAATGGCCAGACTACCAACCTGAGCAATGCCAACTGTTCACAGAACCAAGAAAGGATTTCTGCATGCTTTCTCTCAAAACCAACTTGCCCTCAGATAGTGCCATTAACAGAGTGAAAGGTCAAAAGATATTTCACAGGAACCTCATCAGATATAACAATAAGCAAGCAATGTAAAAAAATATTCGCACATTGAGAAAACCTAGTCACTGATGTAGGTTTGAAGGAAAATATTACTAGATCATAGAAAAGGGAGTTGGCAAGGCTAAGAGAGGTGATTCCAGAGCTCAGGGCCATGGTTATTACAGCCATGGCCATAAGCGATGGAATAATCTAATTTGAGGACAGAATAGGAGGAAAACAGAGGTCTCTGTGAATTGCAGGGCCCCTAGAGATGGGAAGGATGCAGGCACTAGGTGATGAGAAAACTCCAATGAGAGCAGTAAATATTAGACGAGCACCTTCATCCATCCTCAGAGTCAAAATCAGCCTACTTCATTTCCCTATCTCCCTCAGCAGATCCCTCTATCCCAGTCTCTCCTTCCTCGATCAATAAAACTAATAGAGATAACGTGATTCAGCACAGAAATGGGTCATTTGGACCACCATGTTGACACTGGCCATCAAGTACCCATCTATACTAAACCCAAGTACATGTACTTGGTTGGTAGCTTGGTGATTCAAGTTCTTGTTTAGATGTTTTTCAAATGTAGAATTACACTTTGAGTTACAACTCTACCTATTGAAAGTCAAGGTAACTTGTAAGTTAGACCTTGCCCAGGAAGTGGTCCAATGGGATTATGCAGGATTTTTACCCAAGTGAAATTGAGAAGTGTGTTGGCTCGGGATGGGTCTGAGCTGTCGGTCATATGCTCAGAGTGAGCAGAGGAGATGTTTCTTTACCAGTGGGAAAAGTTTGTAACTGAGTCAGAAGAATGGGAAGAGAGAAAAATGGGATGTTTTACAAAAGAGCTTTGCTGGCGAATTGATAACTATGGAAAGATGAGGGAGTGGGAAGAGTTTCATAGTGATTTCATAACATGAGAAGGTCAAGGGAGGAATAGTTTGGGATTGAGGCAAGACTGTGGAGGTGGTGTACGAGTATTTTTTAGATTGTTGTAACAGAGGAAAGTGGATGCAGTGGCCCTTCTTCCTCCACCAAGGGAGGGAAGGAGGCTACTATACCCACCACTGGTTTAAAATTCAGCTTGTCAGGGAATTTAGACGAAGGGTATGTTCACAGACCTTTCCTAGTGGACACTGCCCTGAGTGTTTGCATCATGGTCTGCTATGGAAATGCTCAGGAACAGAAAAGTATGTGGAGAGTGGTTGTCCAACACAGACGAAGCCTTCCCCACTATTGAGGACACTTACGGGAGATGGGGGGATGGGACCCGGAGTGACAGAGCAGTGAAAGAAGTGCCAGATCTAGCATATAGAGAGGCTTTGATGAAAGAGCAGCAGAATAAAGGGTGTAAAGGTAGTAAGGTAGAAGGGCTAAAGTGTGTGTACTTCAATGCAAGAAGCATCAGGAACAAAGGTGATGAACTGAGAGCTTGGATACATACATGGAATTATGATGTAGTGGCCATTACAGAGACTTGGCTGGCACCAGGGCAGGAATGGATTCTCAATATTCCTCAATTTCAGTGCTTTAAAAGGGATAGAGAGGGGGGAAAAGGGGAGGAGGGGTGGCATTACTGGTCAGGGATACCAATACAGCTGCAGAAATGGTGGGTAATGTAGCAGGATCCTCTTTTGAGTCAGTATGGGTGGAAGTCAGGAACAGGAAGGGAGCAGTTACTCTACTGGGGGGTAGTCTATAGGCCCCCTGGTAGCAGCAGAGATACCGAGGAACAGATTGGGAGGCAGATTTTGAAAAGGTGCAAAAATAACAGGGCTGTTATCATGGGTGACTTTAACTTCCCTAATGTTGATTGGCACTTGATTAGTTCCAAGGGTTTAGATGGGGCAGAGTTTGTTAAGTGTGTCCAGGATGGATTCCTGTCACAGTATGTTGACAGGCCGACTAGGGGGAATGCCATACTAGATCTAGTATTAGGTAATGAACCGGGTCAGGTCACAGATCTCTCAGTGGGTGAGCATCTAGGGGACAGTGATCACCGCTCCCTAACCTTTAGCATTATCATGGAAAAGGATAGAATCAGAGAGAACAGGAAAATTTTTAATTGGGGAATGGCAAATTATGAGGCTATAAAGCTAGAACTTGTGGGTGTGAATTGGGATGATGTTTTTGCAGGGAAATGTACTATGGACATGTGGTCGATGTTTAAGGATCTCTTGCAGGATGTTAGGGATAAATTTGTCTCGGTGAGGAAGATAAAGAATGGTAGGGTGAAGGAACTATGGATGACAAGTGAAGTGGAAAATCTAGTCAGGTGGAAGAAGGCAGCATACATGAGGTTTAGGAAGCAAGGATCAGGAGTCTATTGAGGAATACAGGGTAGCAAGAAAGGAGCTTAAGAAGGGGCTGAGAAGAGCAAGAAGAGGGCATGAGAAGGCCTTGGCGAGTAGGGTAAAGGAAAACCCCAAGGTATTCTTCAATTATGTGAAGAACAAAAGGATGACAGGAGTGAAGGTAGGACTGATTAGAGGTAAAAGTGGGAAAATGTGCCTGGAGGCTGTGGAAGTGAGCGAGGTCCTCGATGAATACTTGTCTTCGGTATTCACCAATGAGAGGGAACTTGATGACGGTGAGGACAATATGAGTGAGGTTGATGCTCTGGAGCATGTTGATATTAAGGGAAAGGAGGTGTTGAAGTTGTTAAAATACATTAGGATGGATAAATCCCCAGGTCCTGATGGAATATTCCCCAGGCTGCTCCACGAGGCAAGGGAAGAGATTGCTGAACCTCTGGCTAGGATATTTATGTCCTCGTTGTCCACGGGAATGGTACCGGAGGATTGGAGGGAGGCGAATGTTGTCCCCTTGTTCAAAAAAGGTAGTAGGGATAGCCTGGGTAATTATAGACCAGTGAGCCTTACGTCTGTGGTGGGAAAGCTGTTGGAAAAGATTCATAGAGATAGGATCTATGGGCACTTAGAGAATCATGGTCTGATCAGGGACAGTCAGCATGGCTTTGTGAAGGGCAGATCATGCCTAACAAGCCTGATAGAGTTCTTTGAGGAGGTGACTAGGCATATAGATGAGGGTAGTGCAGTTGATGTGATCTACATGGATTTTAGTAAGGCATTTGACAAGGTTCCACACGGTAGGCTTATTCAGAAAGTCAGAAGGCATGGGATCCAGGGAAGTTTGGCCAAGTGGATTCAGAATTGGCTTGCCTGCAGAAGGCAGAGGGTCGTGGTGGAGGGAGTACATTCAGATTGGAGGGTTGTGACTAGTGGTGTTCCACAAGGATCTGTTCTGGGACCTCTACTTTTTGTGATTTTTATTAATGACCTGTATGTAGGGGAAGAAGAGTTGGTTGGCAAGTTTGCAGACGACACAAAGGTTGGTGGTGTTGTAGATAGTGTAGAGGATTGTCGAAGATTTCAGAGAGACATTGATAGGATGCAGAAGTGGGCTGAGAAGTGGCAGATGGAGTTCAATTCTGGAGCCCAGCTTTGAGAGATTGAGCCCACCGTGTGCTTATTTGTGGCCACCAGGCAGCTGACTGTGCAAGAGAAAATCTGCAGATGCTGGAAATCTGGAGCAACGCTCACAAAATGCTGCAGGAACTCAGCAGTTCAGGCAGTATCTATGGAGGGGAATAAACAGTCGATGTTTTGAGTCAATACTCTTGATCAGATCTTGATTTCAACATTTAAGAGAAGCTTGGATAGACACATGGATAGGCGGGGTATGGAGGGCTGTGGTCTGGGAGCAGGTTGATGGGAATAAGTGGTTTCAGCATGGACTAGATGGGCTGAAGGGCCTGTTTCTGTACTGTACTCCTCTATGACTCCCAGCGAACCATGTACATGAGGAGCGTGAGAGGTTGCAGCTGCAAGTTGAACACCTGAAGGAGCTATTTTTCAAGTCCTGGCTGCACTACAGCCCATGTTTCTGATCTTCGATCATCTGGTGCAGCAATGGCGGTATCTCCTTCCTGGTCCATCTGCTCCTGGGCCTGGCCAGGTTGCCCATCAATGGCTTCAGTGGTGGGCAACCAAGGGTTCTGCCTGAAACGATTGTATTCTCCTCTTCTGGGGTTACACGTCCAGGGCTAGAGTTGGGAAATTCTGGGACTGCTGGGTGCCTCAGAAGCTCAAGTGCTTTCTGGATAGAGATGACTGTGTTGGAATTTGGAACTATTATAGAATAAACTTTGAATACTGCAGGAAGCACAGGAGCCTGAAACCCACACTCAATGTCTTTGGAGCTGCTTCTTCTCCTTCACCATCAGATTACATTTCCACCAACATCAGCCCACTGTCTTAAAATAAATTAATTTATTTTAAGTTTTATTGTAACTCATAGTAGTTTTTCACGTCTTGCACTACATTGCTGCCACAAGAACAAAAAATGTCATGACATTTCAGTGATTTTGATTACTGCTATAATGTGACACTTTGGGGGGCAGGGGAAAGAAAGATTTTGAGGTGTTTCACTTTGGTCTGTATAGTTTTCAGAGTCTGTGCACTGTGGGCAAGGCCAGCGTGTATTGAGCGTCCCTAACTGCCCCTGAAGAGGCAGGATTGGGCTGTGTCCCTGAACCACCACAGCCCTTCTGGTGAAGGTGGTCCAGGGGGAGTTGCAGGATTTAGACCAGGGAATGGCAGAAGAAAAGTTGTATACGGTACTTCCAAACTGGGATGGTGTGCGACCTGGTTCTTTTCTTGTGGCTGCCATTGGGCAGGAGGTACAGGAGCCTCGAGAGTCACACCACCAGGTTCAGGAACTGTTATTACCCCTCAACCATCAAGCTCTTAAGCCAGTGTGGATAACTTCACTCACCCCAACTCTGAACTGATTCCACACATCAGGCTCCTGAACCAGTGTGGATAACTTCACTCACCCAACACTGAACCAATTCCACACATCAGGCTCCTGAATCAGTGTGGATAACTTCACTCACCCAACACTGAACCGATTCCACACATCAGTCTCCTGAATCAGTGTGGATAACTTCACTCACCCCAACTCTGAACTGATTCCACACATCAGGCTCCTGAACCAGTGTGGATAACTTCACCCACCTCAACATTGAACTGATTCCACACATCAGGCTCCTGAACCAGTGTGGATAACTTCACTCACCCCAACTCTGAACTGATTCCACACATCAGGCTCCTGAACCAGTGTGGATAACTTCACTCACCCCAACACTGAACTGATTCCACACATCAGGCTCCTGAACCAGTGTGGATAACTTCACTCACCTCAACACTGAACTGATTCCGCACATCAGGCTCCTGAACCAGTGTGGATAACTTCACTCACCCCAACTCTGAACTGATTCCACTACCTATGGATTCAATTTCAAAGACTCTGTAACTCATGTTCTCAGTATTATTTACTAATTTATTATTATTTACTAATTTATTATTATCAGTTTTTTTTTTGTATTTGCTGTTTGCCTCTTTTGCACTCTGGTCAGACTTCGTAAATTTCCATTGTGTTTCTTTATTCTACTGTAAATGCTTGTTTGAAGATGAATCTCAAGGTAATGCATGGTGATATTTATCTGCAATTTGATAATAAGTTTACTTTGGACTTTGGCTGGAAAGGGGCATGTTCCAGCAATTCCTTGCACCTGTTGTCTTTGTCCTTGGAGGTTTGGGAATGGCCAGTCTGCAGCTGGTACACACTACACAAGTGTTGGAGGGATGAATGTTTAGGATAGTTGATATGGTGCCAACCAAGTAGGTGGCATTGTTTTGGTTGGCGTCAAGCTTGCTGAGAGTTGCTGGAGCTGCACATATACAGAACAATGTAAAGCATTCCATCACATTCCTGACGTGCCTTGTAAATGGGGGTGGTAGGAGGTGAGTCCCTCACTGCAGGATACCCAGTCTCCGTCCAGCTCTCGTGGAGGTGCCACTGCTGTGATTGTTTCTGTCGATGTTGCGGTCAGTGGGGTTTCCCAGTTTATTCATGGTGGCAGTCTTACAGAGTGTGTACAAAGCCACGATGGCTTTTTCCCCTCAGGTTGGGACAGACTGGAACCAGAGAATCGGAAACAGGTTTAATATCACAGGCGTATGTCATGAATTTGTTAACTTTGTAGCAGCAGTACTGATAAATGCAGAAAAAACAATATATGAAATAGCTAAAATAAGTAGTGCAAAAATAAAAATGAGATAAGTAGTGAGGTAGTGTTCGTGGGTTCAATGTACATTTAGGAATCGGATGGCAGAGGGGAAGAAGCTGTTCCTGAATCGCTGAGTGTGTGCCTTCAGGCTTCTGTACCTCCTCCCTGATGGTAACAGTGAGAAAAGGGCATGGCCTGGGTGGCGAGGGTCTATATAATGGACACCACCTTTCTGAGGCATCGCTCCTTGGATACTGACGAGGCCAGTTTCCATGACAAAGCTAACTAATTGTGCCACTGTGCAGTGACACCCCCCCACTCCCAACTGCCTCCATAAGTAGCCAGTCTCAATGCTCTCCGTGATACATCTGCAGAAGCTTTCCAGTGTTTTAGGTGATAAATCAAATCTATTCAAACTTCTAATGAAATTTAGCTGCTGTTTTACCTTCTTTATAGT
The DNA here is from genome assembly GCF_030144855.1 of Hypanus sabinus. Lineage (NCBI taxonomy): Eukaryota > Metazoa > Chordata > Chondrichthyes > Myliobatiformes > Dasyatidae > Hypanus > Hypanus sabinus. The sequence goes on along the minus strand of NC_082731.1, from coordinate 4,688,099 downwards.
TGCATCATTATGTTGGGACCAGGTTGGGTCCTCAGAGGTATCGACTCCCAGGAACCAGAAACTGCTCTTTTCTGAGATCTCTGTGAGAATCGTCTTTTCCTCCCTGATATCCACAATCATCTGTTTGGTCTTATTGACATTGAGTACAAGGTTGTTGCTGTGACACCACTCAACTAGCTGGTATATCTCGCTCCATAGGGTTAGGGTAAAAGATGGAATAAGGGGAATCTAGAGGGGAATGTCTTCATGCAGAAGAGAGTGATGTGAGTGTGGAACAAACTGTCAGCACAAGTGATAGACGTGGGTTGAATTGTGGATGGGAGTGTTTGGAACAATATGATCTGTGTGCACGTAGATGAGACTGGGCAGAAAATTGAGCCAACATTGTGTAGATGGGCCAAAGGATCTGGTTCTGCACTGTAATGCTCTAAGACTAATTCTGTGATGGCACTGCCACTGAGCTACTGGAAGATGGTTGGACTCCTGTTGGAGATGGTCATCATGAGGTGCATTTGTGCACCTCCAGCTTTCCAGCCTATTTTCTTTGCCAGAATTCTGTCTCAGACTTGGCACGTTGGCTCCATTCTCTGTGGAAGTGCAGAACTGTGATAAATACCCCAGTTCTGACTGGTGAAGATGTTGGGCCAAAGTCCCTGTCCTGAGGAACAGAGGCAGGGTGCTGGCAGCCAGCAAGAACCAGTTTATTATCGTTACATGTACAGTGAAATGCTTTGATCTGCACACCAGTGGGACAGACCATTACATAGATTGAGGTGACCCACAGAAAGTGCAGGGATCACAGTATGGATAATCTTATAACAGCCAAATAGAAGCTGTACTTGAGCCTGGTGTTGTATGTTGTCAATCTTTTGTCATTTGAAGGTTTCGAGGGGTGCAGGGGCCCAGGATTGGAAGCGTCCTTAAATGCATCTTAAATGTTTCTTAAATGCATCTATTTTAATGCTAGGAGCATTGTAAGAAAGGTGGATGAGCTTAGAGCATGGATTGATACCTAGAAATATAATTAGTGAAACATGGTTGCAGGAGGGGTGTGATTGGCAACTAAAGACTCCTGGATTTCATTGCTTCAGATGTGACAGAATCAGAGGGACAAGAGGGGGAGGTGTTGCATTGCTTGCCTGAGAAAATATTACAGCGGTGCTCTGACAGGATAGATTAAAGGGCTCGTCTAGGGAGACTATTTGGGTGGAATTGAGGAATGGGAAAGGTGTAGTTACACTTATAGGGGTGTATTATAGACCACCTAATGGGGAGCAAGAATTGGAGGAGCAAATTTGTAAGGAGATAGCAGATATTTGTAATAAGCACAGGGTTGTGATTGTGAGAGATTTTAATTTTCTACACATAGACTGGGAAGCCCATTCTGTAAAAGGGTTGAATGATTTGGAGTTTGTAAAATGTGTGCAGGATAGTTTTTTGCAACACTACATAGAGGTACCAACTAGAGAAGGGGCAGTGTTGGATCTCCTGTAAGGGAATGAGATCGATCAGGTGACAGAAGTATGTGCTGGGGAGCAATTTGGGTCCAGTGATCACAATACCATTAGTTTCAATATAATTATGGAGAAGGATAGGACTGGACCCAGGGTTGAGATTTTTGATTGGAGAAAGGCTAACTTTGAGGAGATGCGAAAGAACTTAGAAGGAGTGGATTGGGACAATTTGTTTTATGGGAAGGATGTAATAGAGAAATGGAGGTCATTTAAAGGTGAAATTTTGAGGATACGGAATCTTTATGTTCCTGTTAGGTTGAAAGGAAAGGTTAAAAGTTTGAGAGAGCCATGGTTTTCAAGGGATATTGGAAACTTGATTCGGAAAAAGAGAGATATCTACAATAAATATAGGCAGCATGGAGTAAATGAGGTGCTCGAGGAATATAAAGAATGTCAAAAGAATCTTAAGAAAGAAATTAGAAAAGCTAAAAGAAGATATGAGGTTGCTTTGGCAAGTAAGGTGAAAATAAATCCAAAGTGTTTTTACAGTTATATTAATAGCAAAAGGATAGTGAGGGATAAAATTGGTCCCTTAGAGAATCAGAGCGGACAGCTATGTGTGGAGCCAAAAGAGATGGGGGAGATTTTGAACAATTTATTTTCTTCAGTATTCACTAAGGAGAAGGATATTGAATTGTGTAAAGTAAGGGAAATGAGTAGGGTAGTTATGGAAACTATGATGATTAAAGAAGAGGAAGTAATGGAACTTTTAAAGAATATAAAAGTGGTTAAGTCTCCAGGTCCTGACAGGATATTCCCTAAACCTGGAGGGAAATCAATGTAGCAATAGCAGAGACTCTGACAGAAATATTTCAAATGTCATTAGAAACGGGGATGGTGCCGGAGGACTGGCGTATGGCTCATGTGGTTCCATTGTTTAAAAAGGGTTCCAAGAGTAAACCTAGCAATTATAGGCCTGTAAGTTTGACGTCAGTGGTGGGAAAATTAATTGAAAGTATTCTTAGAGATGGTATATATAATTATCTGGATAGACAGGGTCTGATTAGGAATAGTCAGCACGGATTTGCGCGTGGAAGGTCATGTTTGACAAATCTTATTGAATTTTTTGAAGAGGTTACTAGGAAAGTTGACAAGGGTAAAGCAGTGGATGTTGTCTATATGGACTTCAGTAAGGCCTTTGACAAGGTTCCACACGGAAGGTTAGTTAGGAAGGTTCAATTGTTAGGTATTAATATTGAAGTATTGAAATGGATTCAACAGTGGCTGGATGGGAGATGCCAGAGAGTAGTGGTGGATAGCTGTTTGTCAGGTTGGAGGCCAGTGACTAGTGGTGTGCCTCAGGGATCTGTACTGGGTCCAATGTTGTTTGTCATATACATTAATGATCTGGATGATGGGGTGGTAAATTGGATTAGTAAGTATGCAGATGATACTAAGATAGGTGCAGTTGTGGATAATGAAGTAGGTTTTCAAAGCTTGCAGAGTTCAGGGTTAAGGGGCAAAAGTTTAGGGGTAACATGAGGGGGAACTTCTTTACTCGGAGAGTGGTAGCTGTGTAGAATGAGCTTCCAGTAGAGGCAGGTTCGATTTTGTCATTTAAAAAAAAAATTGGATGGGTATATGGACAGGAGAGGAATGGAGGGTTATGGGCTGAGTGCAGGTTGGTGGGATTAGGTGAGAGTAAATGTTTGGCATGGACTAGAAGGGCCGAGATGGCCTGTTACTATGCTGTAATTGTTATATGGTCTTTGACTACATTGGCTGAGGCAGTGGGAAGACTATTCAGGGTTATCGAAGGATAGACAGGCTTGAGTGATGGACTGAGCTACAGTCACAGTTTGTAGTCCTGCGCAGAGTTGTTGCCATACTAATCAGAAGCATTGTCTGCTCAAGAGTGTCTGTTTTTACCTCTGACAGGGACGATGATCCTGTGCCTTTTTCATTAGATTGTTTAGTGTGATGCCTCTCCTTACTGCCCTGGCTTCTGTATCGACTTCGACAGCTAGATCTCAACATCCATGTTTGACGGCGACCAACAGAGGCCATCATGCTGAAAGTTCTCAACACAAGTTGCTGTTTAAACAATTCAAAACACAGACACAGGTTCGGAATCAGGCCCATGTCACAGAGCATTTCTACATTTTGGCTGTCACGGTGTTTTCGTTTTCTAAGATTAGTTCCCTTGAACAAAACCAGGACTTATGAATAGGCAAGACAGATGCTGGAAAGGCTCAGGAAATCTCACGGACACAATCTGGCAACAAACAGGTGAAAACACAGGACTGAAACACACTGAGCAATAAACAGAGAGGTAGGTGATAGGTGGAGCACAATGAGACACAGGTAATAATGAGAAACAGATGAGAGACGGACTACTCAGTGATACAGGGGCCGGGGTAGAGCAGGAGCATGGCAATACAAACCCACAGACTGACGGAAAACACGCAAAAAGATGAATTTCAGCGAAAGTACTGACATGGCAACTAATCCCAGAAAATAAAATACCCAGACAATGAAAATGCAGAAATGGTATTTAATTGTTTTTGGTTAAGTTTACAAGACATTAATATGGTGATCATGAAACTTGAAGCCAACAGGAAAATAGAATGATTAAAGATACAAAAGTTTGAAACAATTCATTCACTGACCCGGTTTGGAGTGGATAAAACTTCATCAAGATGGACAGACAGACAGACAGACAGACAGACAGACAGACAGACAGACAAACATACTTTATTGATCCTGAGGGAAAATGGGTTTCATTACAGTTACACCAACCAAGAATAGTGTAGAAATATAGCAATATAAAACCATAAATAATTAAATAATATTAAGTAAATTATGCCAGTGGAAATAAGTCCAGGACCAGCCTATTGGCTCAGGGTGTCTGACACTCTGAGGGAGGAGCTATAAAGTTTGATGGCCACAGGCAGGAATGATTTTCTATGCTGCTCAGTGTTACACCTTGCTGGAATGAGTCTCTGGCTGAATGTACTCCTGTGCCTAACCAGTACATTATGGAGTGGATGGGAGACATTGTCCAAGATGGCGTGCAACTTGGACAGCATCCTCTTTTCAGACACCACCGTCAGAGAGTCCAGTTCCACCCCAACAACATCACTGGCCTTACGAATGAGTTTGTTGATTCTGTTGGTGTCTGCTACCCTCAGCCTGCTACCCCAGCACACAACAGCAAACAAGATAGCACAGACTCGTGGGGAGGTATTTGTGAGCATTAAGTGAAAGTCACAGATTGAGTGGGAAGTACTAGTGACAGAGGGTGGTGTGTGGCTCCACCATTTAAAAAGAGAGTGGGTCTAGTCCAACTAACCGTGCGCTTCACTTTCTCTAGTGTAGTCACGTCCACCCTGTGGAGACACAAGTGACTGCTGATGGAGGCACACACACCCTCCATCCACTGGGTCCCTCCAGTGTAGAGTGCCCTCCTGCTTCAAAACATCCATCATTGTCCCTGTACCTAAAAAGACCAGGGTAACATGTCTGAACAACTGGTGTCCTGTCGCACTCCCCTCAATAATAAGCAAATGCTTTGAGAGGCTGGTCAAGGATTACATCGGCAGCACACTACCACCCACACTACAATTCGCCTACCAACACAACCAATTGACAGATGAAGCAATAGCCACAGCTCCACACACTGTCTTTATACACCTGGAAAAGAAGGATGCTAACGTGAGAATGCTGCTTTTGGGCCACAGTCCAGCATTCAACATCGTAGTTCCATCCAGGCTCAACAAGAAGCTCAGAGACCTCGGCCTTCACCCTGCCTTGTGCAGATGGATCCTGGATGATTGCAGCATGTGGTAAGAGTGGGCTCCCTCACCTCTGCCCCTCCACACAGGAGATCCTAGATCTCTCTACACCCATGACTGTGTTTCCACCCACAGCTCCAATCTGCTAATTAAATTTGCAGATGATACTACACTGATTGGCCTTACCTCATATAATAACGATGTGGCTTACAGAGAAGAAATCATCACCCTGACACAATGGATTACAGGATGTGGATTACAGGAGGAATGGAGACAGGCTGACATCAATGGATTTGGGGTTGAGGGGGTAAACAGCTTTAAGATCCTTGGTATACACATCACTGAGGACCTCACGTCATCTGTACATACCAGCTGTGTGGTGTAAAAAGCACAACAGCTCCTCTTTCACCCAGATGGTTGAAGAAGCTTGGCATGAGTCCCCAAATCCTAAGAACTTTCTCCAGGGGCACAATTGAGAGCATCCTGACTGGCTGCAACACTGCCTGGTATGGGAACTGGGCCTCCCTCAATTGCAGGACTCTGTGGAGAGTGGTGCGGACAGCCCAGCACATCTGTAGATGTGAACTTTCCATGATTCAGGACATTTACAGCAACAGGTGTGTAAAAAGGGTCCAAAGGAGCATTGGGGACCTGAGTCACCCCAATCTCAAACTGTTCCAGCTGCTACCATCCAGGAAGTGGTACTGCAGCATAAAAGCCAGGACCAGCAGGCTCCTGGACAACTTCTTCCACCAGACTGATAAATTCATGTGACACAATTGTATTTCTAAGCTATATTGCCTGTTCTGTTGTAGATCTTACTGTACGTACTATTTATTACAAATTACTATAATTTGCACATTCAGACGGAGATATAACGTGAAGATTTTTACTCCTGGTGCGTGTGAAGGATGCAAGAAATAAAGTCAATTCACTTCGACCCTCTCACTCTGCCCATCTCCACTCCCCATCTCCATCCTTTGGTTCCAAGCTCCCCATTCGTCTCCCAGCAGACCCCATCCTCTGTAGCTCCTTGCTACCTCCACCCATCACTTCCTGGCCTGTGTCACTTCCTCTGCTCTTCCCATCACCTCATTTGGATCCTTGTAATCTCTTCCTTTAATCACAACTCCTCTCTGTCATGACGAAGGGTTTAACTGTCCAGTTGCTGCCCGACCTGCTGAGCTCCCTCTCATTCCTACATTGTGCTGGATGAATCTTCTAACCCTGCAATATTTTCCATAACTACTCCCGGCAGTGGTCAGAAATCTATTGAGGTCTGGGTTGAATGAGCCTCCACAGACCCCGGTCACCGAATCTCAGAGTCAGCACCTCAGAGAGAAGAAATTGTTCCTCATCCAAGTCCAAGACTGTCTCTTTCATGGGTACAGCTCTCCACACTACTGAGGGCATCTACAAGAGACGATTTTTCAGGAAGGTAACACTCGTCATCAGAGACCACCGCAGTCCAGGCCATGCCCTCTTCTTGGTGCTGCCATTAGGCAGGAGGTACAGAAGCCTAAAGACCCACACCTCAAGGTTCAACAATAGCTCCTGTACGTCTTGAACCAGCCTGAAAAACTCTAACTTTACTTGGACCATGTCCAAAGTTCAAAGTAAATTTATTATTGAAGTACATATACAAACCTAAGATTCATTTTCTTGTGGGCGTACTCAGTAAACCCGATAACTATAATAGAATCAATGAAAGACTGACCAACTGGGCCAACAGTGTGCAAAAGCCACAAATGTATAAATACAAAGAGAAAGAAAAAAGTTATAACCATAAATAAATAAAATCAAGAACATCAGATAAAGGGTCATTGAAAGTGAATCTGTAGGAACATGAATCCATGGGAACACTTGAGTCGTGGGACAAGTGAATTTGAGTGAGGTAATCCCGTCTGGTTCAGGAGCCTGATGGTTGAACTGGGTGGTGTGAGTCCTGAGGCTCCTGTACTGTCTTCTTGATGGAGGCAATGAGAAGAGAGCAGGACGTGGGTGGTGAGGGTCCTTGATGATGGATGCTGCTTTCCTGTGACACACTCTGTGTAGGGCTCAATGGTGGGGAGGGCTTTACCTGTGATGGACTGGGCCATTTCCATCATTTTGTGTAGGATTTTTCATTCAAGGGCATTGGTGTTTCCATACCAGGCTGCGATGCAACCTGTCAATGTACTCTCCCCTACACATCTATAGAAGTTTATCAAAGTTTTAGATGTCATGCCGAATCTCTGCAAACTCCTAAGGAAGTAGAGGTTCTGCCGTGCTTTCTTCATAATTGCACTTACGGCTGGGCCCAGGACAGGTCTCTGAAATGATAACACCGAGGAATTTGAAGTTGCCGACCCTCTCCACATCTGATCCCACAATGAGGACTGGCTTGTGGTCCTCTGGCTTCCTCCTCCTGGAGTCAACGATCAGCTCCTTGGTCCTGCTGACATTGAGTGAGAGGCTGTTGTTGTGGCACCTCTCAGCCAGGTTTTCAATCTCCCTCCTTTGATTCTGTCTACAAAGTGGTGTCGCTAGTTAAATATGGCAGTGGAGCTGTGGTCAGCCACACAGTATAAAGCAAGCGGAGCAGGGGCTAAGCACACACCCTTGTGGTGTACCTGTACTCATGGAGATGTTCCCAATTTGAACTGACTAGGCTCTGCAAGGGAGGAAGCTGAGAATTCAATTCCACAAGGAGGTATTGAGGTCAACGTTCTGAAGGTTATTGATTAGATTGGAGAGAGGATAGTATTAAATATCGAGTTGTAGTTGATAGACAGCATCCTGATGCATGCACTTTGCTGTCAAGATGACCCATGGAAGAGCCAATGAAACAACTTCCTTTTTTCTCTCTCAACTTGCACTGATACTGTTGTTTATTCTGTTGTCTAAGTATTGCATAACTTAGTAATAGGCCTCTCCGATCAGATCCCTTCTACCTCTTCCACATATCACTTCCCAAATTCTTATTTCATTTCTCTCCCCTGAAACCCACCCACCCTTCCCCTCAACTGGCTTAGCCTGCCAGTTTGCACTCCTTCCCCTCCCCCCGAGAAGGGGGGGCCCTGCTCCTTTCCTCTCCAGTCCACATGAAGGGTCTCGGCCCGAAACCTTGATTGTGTATTCCTCTTCATAAGAGTTCCTCCAGCATTTTGTGTGAATTGCATGATTTATGTTACCTCAGCTTTACATGACCTTACATTAATCGTGTTGTACCAGAGTGTGCTAATAGTCATGGCATTTATACCTTGTGCATTAGGGTTTTGAAAATAAAACTTTTTTCTCACCTGGGCAGTCCTGACCAGGGACAACACCCTCAGGACTCGGTCTGTGAGAAGTTTGTTGGGAGGTCCCCCTTTTCCTCGTCACTGACCTGTTCTTTCCGCCTTCCCGCAGAGCCTTACATCCAGTCCAGGTTCTACCGATCTCCCGAGATTCTCCTTGGCCTTCCCTTCTGTGAGAAGGTGGACATGTGGTCTCTGGGCTGCGTCATGGCAGAGCTACACCTGGGCTGGCCCCTCTACCCCGGCAACAGTGAGTACGACCAGATCCGCTACATCGTGGAAACGCAGGGGCTGCCGAAGGACCAGCTCCTCAACGCTGCCACCAAGGCGTGCCAGTTCTTCTGCCACTGCCCGTGCCAGCACGCTGGCTCCCAGTGGCAGCTCAAGTGTGCCTCAGACTACCAGGCAGAGACCATGGTTCAGCCTATGGAGAGGAGGAAGTACATGCTCAAATCGCTGGACCAGCTGGAGACCGTCCACGTCACCAAGAACACCTTCCCGGATGATGAGGTCATCGCCGAGTTCCACGACCGCAAGAACATGGTGGAGCTCATCAAGAGGATGCTAACCCTGGACTCCCACGAGAGGATCACCCCCAGCGCCGCCCTCAAGCATCCCTTTGTCACCATCCAGCAGCTCAAAATGACCCACGAGCACACCGAGTACTACGACCTGTCTGTGCAGGCGCTCAACGCGGCCCTCAATGGTGACAGGCTGGTCCTGGCCGAACAACATTATTACAACACGGCCGACAATACCTACTGCACCGGCTCCGATTACTACGCGTGTAGGCAGGCCCACCACGTCCCTAGCGTTGCCTCGATGCAGAGGGCAATCGACAAGATGGATAGCTTGACTATCGAGGAACCGGGACAGGAGTTTGCCGTCGGCATGTGGGCCGAGGGAGCAGGTAACGTGGGGTATCTGCCTTCTACCTCTAGGGCGGGCAATCCCAGCTGCCTGTCCCATTCGTACCACCACGCAGCCTGCTTCAGGGCCAAACACTCCACGCAGCGGCCCAGGAACGAGTCGGCCTCGGGTTACTACGGCAGCCTGTGCAGGCTGAAACAGCAGAAGGCTCCTCACCACTCCATGTCAGATCCGACATTTAGCAATGTGATCCTGCTTGGACAGGAGCCTGATCCGGAGATCTCCGGCTGGCAGGGGGAAGACGTGGAGGCCATCTTCCCGGCTCCTCCTTCCTTCGCACATGAGGTGAAGAGAGTTGAGGAGGTCATGCTCCACAAAGAACCTTTAGATCCTGAGGTAAGGTCCTTGTCATACTAAGACAACAAACTGTTAACTGACACTCTGATTGTCTTCATCAACTCATTTGGTCTCACCCTGTCTAAGATATTCCCTTCATTCTATCCATTCCTCGTTCTCACCTACTGAAAACTCTTTCCCAGTCCTGACAATGGATACCAGAACTGAAACGCTGACTCCGTTTCTCTCTCTGCAGATGGTGCCTGGCCTGCCAGGTGTTCTGGCACTATCTGATTTGATTCCTGTTTCTAGAGCCATCGTAGCACTCGGACTCCATGGGGTGAAACGCCTGTTTCTGTGCTCAGTAACAATTTCAGTTTTAGAGATACAGTGTGAAACAGGCCTTTCCCACCCAGCAACCCACCTATTTAACACTAGTCTAAACACAGGACAATTTACAATGACCAGTTAACCTACTAACCCGTACGTTCTTGGACTGTGGGAGGGAACCGGAGCACCTGGAGGAAACACACACAGTCACGGGGAGAACATCCTTACAGATGGAACTGGAATTTAACTCTAAACACCAGAATGCCCCGAGAATTAATAGTGTCGCACTAACCGCCATGCTACAGCGGTATTGAATACTTACATAAACATATGTTATCAATGCCTCTCTTTTAAATGAATCCCAAACCAATTCCATTTTTCAGAGTCTCCCCAATCCCTTTCACCAGTTTTGATGTTGAATGTGCTTTTAGACCTCTTGGCTTTGGATTTGCATTCAAAGCCTTCTCCGTTTCTTCACCAGACCTTGGAACAAAAACAGAAAAATGTTGTAAGCACTCAGCACCTGTGGAAAGAAATACGGAGCTGATGTTTCATGTTGAAGACCCCTTGTTATTATCATTGCCAGCATTACTTCCCTCTCTACGGACACTGCCTGACCTGCTGAGTGCTTCCAGCAGTTACCGTTTTATTCCACATTTCCAGCATCTACAGGCTTTGATTCTCATTGTTTAGATTTAGGACTTTCTGCCCTGGATCCAGCTCTGACATAACTTCATGATCCATACGCAGATTTGAAATCACTGCTGTTTGAGAGATCCTTAATTACTCCGACCTCTCAGCCAGTCTGGATGTTATGAAGCATGAGAATACAACCCTGATTTATGAGGTTTGCAGTCAGAGCAGATAGAAATGGGGGTGAAAGCAAATCTTTCAGATAAACAGAATCAGAATCAGGTTTAATATCATCGGCATGTGTCATGAAATGTGTTGTTCTGCAGCAGCAGTACATTGCAATACAGAATAATAAAAATTAAATCACAGTAAGATATATAAAAGTTAAATAAGTAGTGTGTAAAGAGAGAAAAAGAGTAGTAAGGTGGTATTTGTAGGTTTAGTGCCCATTCAGAAATCAGGAGGCAGTGGGGGAGAAGCTGTTACTGAATCACTGAGTGTGTGCCTTCAGGCTTCTGTACCTCCTCCCTGATGGTGGCAGTGAGATCAAGGCATGCCCTGGGTGATGGTGGTCCTTAATGATGGACGGCACTTCTCTCTGATTTCACTCTATCCTGGATAATGGGAAGGCTAGTGCCCATGATGGAACTAACTCCGACCCCATCGCTGACCTCGTTTACTCTGGAGAATACCCATCTACTGTCACCAAACTCGTAGTCCCCTTACCTACATGGCTCGCTTCTACCTTCTACCCAAGATCCATAAACCAGGCAGTCAGGGTAGGCCCACTATTTCTCCCTGCTCCTGCCCCACTGTACCCCACAGTGTTCTCACATATCAATTGCATTCTGTACCGCTTGACTCAGTCTCTTCCCACCTACACCTGCGACACTTTTCATGCCCTCAGTCTCTGCAGTAACATTTCAATTCCCTGTCACCAGGGATGTCCAGTCTCAATACACATGTATTGCCCCATTAGGAAGGCCTCAAAGTTCTCCGTTTCTTTCCAATTAATCCCCTTCCACCACCACCCTCCTTCTGCTGACAGAACTGGTCCTCACCCTGAACAGCTTTTCCTGCAGCTCCTCCCATTTCCCCAAATTGGAGGGGTAGCCATAGGCACTCGCATGGGCCCCAGCTATGCCGGCTTCTTCATTGGCTTCATAGAACCGTCCCATTCGACACCTTCCCTGATTACTCTTCCTCCGCCACACTGACGATTGCACTGGTGCCACTTCACACACCCGTGATGAGATAAGCAATTTTATCAACTTCCACCCTGCACTTAAATTCACTCAACTTAGGCTGAGCTCGTCAACTTCATCAACTTTGCCTCCAACTTTCACCCAGCCCTCAAATTTACCTGGTCCATTTCCAACACCTCCCTCCCCTTTCTTGATCTTTCTGTCTCCATCTCTGGAGACGGCCTATCTACTGATATCTACTATAAACCTACAGACTCTCACAGCTACCTGGACTATTCCTCTTCCCACCCTGTCTCTTGCAAAAAGGCTATCCCCTTCTCACAATTCCTCCATCTCCGCTGCATCTGCTCTCAGGATGAGGCTTTTCTTTCCAGGACGAAGGAGATGTCTTCCTTTTTTAAGCAAAGGAGCTTCCCTTCGTCCACCAACAACTCTGCTCTCAAATGCATCTCTCCCATTTCCTGCACATCTGCCCTCACCCCATCCACCGTCCACCCCACTCGGGATAGGGTTCCCCTTGTCCTTACCTACCACCCCACCAGCCTCCAGGTCCAACGTATAAGTCTCCGTAACTTCCGCCACCTCCAACGGGATCCCACTACCAAACACATTTTTCCCTCCCCCTCCTTTCTGCTTTTTGCAGGGATCGCTCCCTACGCGACTCCCTTGTCCACTCGTCCCCCCCATCCCTTCCCACCGATCTCCTTCCTGGCACTTATCCTTGTAAACGGAACAAGTGCTACACCTGCCCTTACACTTCCTCCCTCACCACCATTCAGGGTCCCAGACAGTCCTTCCAGGTGAGGTGACACTTCACCTGTGAGTCGGCTGGTGTGGTATACTGTGTCCGGTGCTCCCGACGTGGCCTTTTATATATTGGTGAGACCCGACGCAGACTGGGAGGCCGTTTCGTGGAACACCTACGCTCGGTCCGCCAGAGAAAGCAGGATCTCCCAATGGCCACACATTTTAATTCCATGTCCCATTCCCATTCTGATATGTCTATCCATGGCCTCCTCCACTGTCAGAATGAATCCAAACTCAGGTTGGAGGAACAACACCTTATATACCAGCTGGGTAGCCTCCAACCTGATGGCATGAACATTGACTATTCTAACTTCTGTTAATGCCCCTGCTCCCCTTCTTACTCCATCCCTGACATATTTAGTTGTTTGCCTGTTCTCCATCTCCCTCTGGTGCTCCCACCCCCTCCTTTATTTCTCCTGAGGCCTCCTGTCCCATGATCCTTTCCCTTCTCCAGCTCTGTATCACTTTCGCCAATCACCTTTCCAGCTCTTAGCTTCATTCCACCCCCTCCGGTCTTCTCCTATCATTTCGCATTTCCCCCTCCCCCCTCGACTTTCAAATCTCTTACTATCTTTCCTTTCGGTTAGTCCTGACGAAGGGTCTCGGCCCGAAACGTCGACATCACTTCTCCCTATAGATGCTGCCTGGCCTGCTGTGTTCCACCAGCATTTTGTGTGTGTTGCTTGAATTTCCAGCATCTGCAGATTTCCTCGTGTTTGCTCTTAAATTCAGTTGGCCTATTTCTGATACCTCCTTCCCCTTCTTGCTCTCTGTATCCATCTCTAGAGACAAACTGTCAACTGACAACTTTTATAAGCCTACTGATTTCCACATTTATCTTGACAATACCTCTTCCCACCATCTCCTGTAAAAACGCTATTCACTTTTCTCAATTTCTTCACCTCTGCTGCATCTGCTATTAGGACATGACTTTCTGTTCAGAGATATCGTCCTTTTTCAAAGATCAGTTTTGTGTGTAGTTTTGGGCTCCTTATTTTAGAAAGGATATACTGACATTGGAGAGGGTTCAGAGAAGATTCACGAGAATGATTCCAGGAATGAAAGGGTTACCGTATGAGGAACATCTGGAAGCTCTTCGGCTGTATTCCCTGGAGTTCAGGAGAATGAGGCGGGGGATCTCATAGAAACATTCCGAATGTTAAAAGGCCTGAACAGACGAGATATGGCAAAGTTATTTCCCATGGCAGGGGAGTCTAGGACAAAAGAGGGCATGATTTCAGGACTGAAGAACATTCAATTAGAACTGAGATGTGGAGAAATTACTTTAGTCAGAGGGTGGCAAACCTGTGGAATTTGCTGTCCCGAGAGGCCAAGTCATTGGGTGTAACTAAGACAGAGATAAATGGGTTCTTGATTAGCCAGGGCATCAAAAGGTATGTGCAGAAGGCAGTAGAGTGGGGATGACTGAAAGAATTGGATCAGCCATGATTGAATGGTGGAACAGACTCGATGGGCTGAATGACCTACTTCTGCTCCTATAACTTATGGTCTAACATAACTTTTCTCACCAATGATTCTGTCCTCACCCACATCTCCACTGTTCCCCAAACATCCGTGTCCACAGTTTCCTGCTGCCTTAACAGTGATAGAGTTCCATTTGTCCCAACCTTTACCACCCTGTGAACCTCCTCAACCAACACATCCACCTCCACAATCTTCACCACCCTCTGAACTTCCTCATCCAACACATCAGCATCCAGAACCATCACCACCCTAAACACCTCATCCAACACATCAACCTCCTCAATCCTCACAACCCTGTGAACCTTCTCATCCAACACATCAACCTCCAACATCTTCACCACCATGTGAACCTACTCATCCAACACATCAGCCTCCACAACCCTCACCAAACTGTGAATCTCCTCATCGAACACATCCTCCACAATCTTCATCACCCTGTGAACCTCCTCATCCAACACATCAACCTCCAGAACCTTCATCACCCTGTGAACCATCTCTTCCAACAAATCAACCTCCACATCCTTCACCACCCCATGAACCTCCTCTTCCAACACATCAACCTCCACAACCTTAACCACCCTGTGAACCTTCTCATCTAACACATCAACCTCCACAATCTTCAACACCCTGTGAACCTCCTCATCCAACACATCAACACCCAGAACCATCACCACCCTGTGAACCTCCTCATACAACACATCAATCTCCAGAACATTCACCACCCTGTGAACCTCCTCTTCCAAAACATCAACCTCCAGAATCTTCACCACGCAGTTAAACTCCTCATCCCACACATCAATCTCCACAACCTTCATCACCCTGCGAACCTGCTCATCCAGCACATCAACCTATACATACTTCACCATGCTGTGAACCTACTCATTCAACACATCAACCTCCACAATCTTCAACACCCTGTGACCCTCCGCATCCAACATATCAAACTCTACAATCTTCACCACCTTGTGAATCTGCTCATCCAACACAACAGTCTAAAGAACCTTCACCACCCTGTGAACCTCCGCATCCAACACATCAACCTCCACAACCCTCACCAACCTGTGAAACTCCTCATCCAACACATCAACCTCCACAATCTTCACAACCCTGTGAAGCTTCTCATCCAACACATCAACCTCCACAACCCTCACCACCCTGTGAACCTCCGCATCCAACACATCAACCTCCACAACCCTCACCACGCTGTGAAACTCTTCATCCAACACAGCAACCTCCAAAAACTTCACCACTCTGTGAACCTCCTCTTCCAACACAGCAACCTCCAGAACCTTCACCACCCTGTGAACCTCCTAATCCAACACATCAATTTCAAGAACATTCACCACCCTGAGAACCTCGTCATACAACACATCAACCTCCACAACCCTCACCATGCTGCGAAACTCTTCATCCAACACAATAACCTCCAAAACCTTAACCACCCTGTTAATCTCCTCTTCCAACACATCAACCTCCACAATCTTCACCACCCTGAGATGCTCCCAATCGAACACATCAACCTCCACAACCTTCACCACCCTGTTAAACTCCTCATCCCACACATCAGCCTCCACAACCTTCACCACCTTGTGAACCTCCGCATTCAACACATCAAACTCCACAATCATTACCACCTTGTGAACCTCCTCATCCAACTCATCAGTCTAAAGTATCTTCATCACACTGTGAACCTCGTCATTCAACAGATCAACCTCCAAAACCTTCACCACCCTGTGAACCTACTCACCCAACACATCAACCTCTACAAACCTCACCACCCTGTGAACATCCGTATCCAACACAGCAAACTCCACAACCTTCACCAACCTGCAAAACTCCTCATCCAACATATCAACCTCAACAACCTTCAGCACCCTGTGTACCTCCGCATCCAACATATGAAACTCTACAATCTTCACCACCCTGTGAAACTTCTCATCCAACATATCAACATTCAGAATCTTCACCACCCTTGAACCTCCTCATCCAACACATAAACCTTCGCATCCTTCACCACACCGTGAATCTCCTCAGCCAGCTTATCAACCTCAAAATACTTCACCACCCTCTGTACCTCCTCATCCAACTCATCAACCTCCACAATCGTCACCACCCTGTGAACCTCCTCATGCAACAATTCAGCCTCCACAACCTTCACCACCCTGTGAACCTACTCATCCAACACATCATCCACCACAACATACACAACCCTGAGAACCCCCTCACTGAACACATCAACCTCCAGAATCTTCACCACACTTTGAAACTCCTCATCCAACACATGATCCTCCTCAACCTTCACCACCCTGTGAACCTCCTCATACAACATATCAGCCTCCACAACCCTCACCACCCTATGAAACTCCACATCCAACACATCAACCTCCACAACCATCACCACCCAGTGAAGCCCCTCATCCAACACATTAACCTCCAGAATCGTCACCACCTGTGAACCTCCTCATCTAACACATCAATGTCCACAACCTTCACCACCCTGTGAAACTCCTCATCCAACACCTTGGCCTCCACAACCCTCACTACCCTTTTAACCTCCTCATCCAACACACCACCCTCCACAACCTTCACCACCCTGTGAACCACGTCACTGAACAAATCAACCTCTCCAACCTTCACCACCTTGTGAACCTCCTCATCCAATACATCAACCTCCAAAACCTTCACAACCCTGTGAACCTCCTCATCCAACACATTAACCTATACATACTTAACCACGCTGTGAACCTACTCATTCAACACACCAACACAACCTCCACAATTTTCACCTCCCTGTGAACATCCTCATCCAACAGATCAACTCCACAATCTTCACTACACTGTGAACCTGCTCATCCAACACGTCATCCTCCTCAACCTTAACCACCCTGTGAACCTCCTCACTCAACACATCAACCTCCACAATCTTCACAACCCTGTGAACCTCATCACTCAACAGCTCAACCTCCACTATCTTCACCACCCTGTGAACAATCTTCACTACCCAGGGAAACCCCTCATCCAACATATCAACCTCCAGAATCGTCACCACCCTGTGAGCCTCCTCATCCAACATATCAACCTCAGCAACCTTCACCACCCTGAGAACCTCGGCATCCAACACATCAAACACGTCAATCTTAACCCCCTGTGAATCTCCTCATCCAACAAATCAGCCTCCACAATCTTCACCACCATGTGAACTTCCTCATTCAACTCATCAAACTCCACAATCATTACCACCTTGTGAACCTCCTCATCCAACACATGAACCTCCATTATCTTCAACACCCTGTGAGCCTCCTCATCCAACACATCAGTCTACAGAATCTTCACCACACTGTGAACCTCCTCATTCAACAGATCAACCTCCAAAACCTTCACCACCTTGTGAGCCTCCTCATCCAACAAATCATCCTCCACAATCGTCACAACCTTGTGAACCTCCTCATCCAACACATCATCCTCCTCAACCTTCACCACCCTGTGAAACTTCTCATCCAACATATCAACATCCAGAATCTTCACCAACCTTGAACCTCCTCATCCAACACATAAACCTTCACATCCTTCACCAGCCTGTGAACCTCCTCATCCAACACATCAACCTCCAGAACCTTCACCACCCTGTGAACCTACTCATCCAACACATCATCCACCACAACATACACAACCCTGAGAACCCCCTCACTGAACACATCAACCTCCAGAATCTTCACCACACTTTGAAACTCCTCATCCAACACATGAACCTCCACTACCTTCAGCACCTCTTGAACCTCCTCATACTACACATCAATGTCCACAACCTTTACCACCCAGTGAAACTCCTCATCCAACATATTGGCCTCCACAACCCTCACCACCCTGTTAACCTCCTTATCCAACACACCACCCTCCACAACCTTCACCACCCTGTGAACCACGTCACCCAACATATCAACCTCTACAACCTTCACCACCCTGTGAACCACCTCATCCAATATATCAACCTCCAAAACCTTCACAACCCTGTGAACCTCCTCTTCCAACACATCAACCTCCAGAACCTTCACCACCCTGTGAACCTCCTCATCCAGCACATCAACCTATACATACTTCACCATGCTGTGAACCTACTCATTCAACATATCAACCTCCACAATCTTCACCACCCAGTGAACCACCTCATCCAATACATCAATCTCCAAAACCTTCAAAAACCCTGTGAACATCCTCATACAACATATCTACCTCCACAACCTTCACAACCCTGTGAACCTCATCACTCAACAGCTCAACCTCCACTATCTTCACCACCCTGTGAACAATCTTCACTACCCAGGGAAACTCCTCATCCAACATATCTACCTCCAGAATCGTTACCACCCTGTGAGCCTCCTCATCCAACACATCATTCTAGAGAACATTCACCACCCTGTGAACCTCCTCATACAACAGATCAACCTCCACAATCTTCACAACCTTGTGAACCTCCTCATCAAACACATCATCCTCCACAACCTTCACCACCCTGTGAAACTCCTCATCCAACATATCAACATCCAGAATCTTCACCACCCTTGAACCCCTTCATCCAACACATAAACCTACGCATCCTTCACCAGCCTGTGAATCTCCTCAGCCAGCATATCAACCTCAAAATCCTTCACCACCCTCTGTACCTCCTCATACAACTCATCAACCTCCACAATCGTCACCACCCTGTGAACCTCCTCATGCAACAATTCAACCTCCACAACCTTCACCACCCTGTGAACCCCCTCATCCCACACATCAGCCTCCACAACATTCAGCACCCTGTGAACCTCCTCATACAACATATCAGCCTCCACAACCCTCACCACCCTATGAAACTCCACATCCAACACATCAACCTCCACAACCATCACCACCCAGTGAAGCCCCTCATCCAACACATTAACCTCCAGAATCGTCACCACCTGTGAACCTCCTCATCTAACACATCAATGTCCACAACCTTCACCACCCTGTGAAACTCCTCATCCAACACCTTGGCCTCCACAACCCTCACTACCCTTTTAACCTCCTCATCCAACACACCACCCTCCACAACCTTCACCACCCTGTGAACCACGTCACTGAACAAATCAACCTCTCCAACCTTCACCACCTTGTGAACCTCCTCATCCAATACATCAACCTCCAAAACCTTCACAACCCTGTGAACCTCCTCATCCAACACATTAACCTATACATACTTAACCACGCTGTGAACCTACTCATTCAACACACCAACACAACCTCCACAATTTTCACCTCCCTGTGAACATCCTCATCCAACAGATCAACTCCACAATCTTCACTACACTGTGAACCTGCTCATCCAACACGTCATCCTCCTCAACCTTAACCACCCTGTGAACCTCCTCACTCAACACATCAACCTCCACAATCTTCACAACCCTGTGAACCTCATCACTCAACAGCTCAACCTCCACTATCTTCACCACCCTGTGAACAATCTTCACTACCCAGGGAAACCCCTCATCCAACATATCAACCTCCAGAATCGTCACCACCCTGTGAGCCTCCTCATCCAACATATCAACCTCAGCAACCTTCACCACCCTGAGAACCTCGGCATCCAACACATCAAACACGTCAATCTTAACCCCCTGTGAATCTCCTCATCCAACAAATCAGCCTCCACAATCTTCACCACCATGTGAACTTCCTCATTCAACTCATCAAACTCCACAATCATTACCACCTTGTGAACCTCCTCATCCAACACATGAACCTCCATTATCTTCAACACCCTGTGAGCCTCCTCATCCAACACATCAGTCTACAGAATCTTCACCACACTGTGAACCTCCTCATTCAACAGATCAACCTCCAAAACCTTCACCACCTTGTGAGCCTCCTCATCCAACAAATCATCCTCCACAATCGTCACAACCTTGTGAACCTCCTCATCCAACACATCATCCTCCTCAACCTTCACCACCCTGTGAAACTTCTCATCCAACATATCAACATCCAGAATCTTCACCAACCTTGAACCTCCTCATCCAACACATAAACCTTCACATCCTTCACCAGCCTGTGAACCTCCTCATCCAACACATCAACCTCCAGAACCTTCACCACCCTGTGAACCTACTCATCCAACACATCATCCACCACAACATACACAACCCTGAGAACCCCCTCACTGAACACATCAACCTCCAGAATCTTCACCACACTTTGAAACTCCTCATCCAACACATGAACCTCCACTACCTTCAGCACCTCTTGAACCTCCTCATACTACACATCAATGTCCACAACCTTTACCACCCAGTGAAACTCCTCATCCAACATATTGGCCTCCACAACCCTCACCACCCTGTTAACCTCCTTATCCAACACACCACCCTCCACAACCTTCACCACCCTGTGAACCACGTCACCCAACATATCAACCTCTACAACCTTCACCACCCTGTGAACCACCTCATCCAATATATCAACCTCCAAAACCTTCACAACCCTGTGAACCTCCTCTTCCAACACATCAACCTCCAGAACCTTCACCACCCTGTGAACCTCCTCATCCAGCACATCAACCTATACATACTTCACCATGCTGTGAACCTACTCATTCAACATATCAACCTCCACAATCTTCACCACCCAGTGAACCACCTCATCCAATACATCAATCTCCAAAACCTTCAAAAACCCTGTGAACATCCTCATACAACATATCTACCTCCACAACCTTCACAACCCTGTGAACCTCATCACTCAACAGCTCAACCTCCACTATCTTCACCACCCTGTGAACAATCTTCACTACCCAGGGAAACTCCTCATCCAACATATCTACCTCCAGAATCGTTACCACCCTGTGAGCCTCCTCATCCAACACATCATTCTAGAGAACATTCACCACCCTGTGAACCTCCTCATACAACAGATCAACCTCCACAATCTTCACAACCTTGTGAACCTCCTCATCAAACACATCATCCTCCACAACCTTCACCACCCTGTGAAACTCCTCATCCAACATATCAACATCCAGAATCTTCACCACCCTTGAACCCCTTCATCCAACACATAAACCTACGCATCCTTCACCAGCCTGTGAATCTCCTCAGCCAGCATATCAACCTCAAAATCCTTCACCACCCTCTGTACCTCCTCATACAACTCATCAACCTCCACAATCGTCACCACCCTGTGAACCTCCTCATGCAACAATTCAACCTCCACAACCTTCACCACCCTGTGAACCCCCTCATCCCACACATCAGCCTCCACAACATTCAGCACCCTGTGAACCTCCTCATCCAACACATCATCCACCACAACATACACAACCCTGTGAACCTCCTCACCGAACACATCATCCTCCAGAACCTTCAACACACTTTGAAACTCCTCATCCACCACATGAACCTCCACAACCTACACCACCCTGTGAACCTCCGCATACAACACATCAGCCTCCACAACCCTCACCACCCTATGAACCTCCACATCCAACACATTAACCTCTACAACCATCACCACCCAGTGAAGCTCCTCATCCAACACATCAACCTCCAGAATCGTCACCACCTGTGAACCTCCACACGTAACACATCAATGTCCACAAGCTTCACCACCCTGTGAACCACCTCTTCCAATACATCAACCTCCAAAACCTTCACAACCCTGTGAAACTCCTCATACAACACATCAACCTCCACAATCTTCACAACCCTGTGAACCTCATCACTCAACAGCTCAACCTCTGCTATCTTCACCACCCTGTGAACAATCTTCACTATCCAGGGAAACCCCTCATCCAACATATCAACCTCCAGAATCGTCACCACCCTGTGAGCCTCCTCATCCAACATATCAACCTCAACAACCTTCACCACCCTGAGAACCTCGGCATCCAACACATCAAACACTACAATCTTAAACCCTGTGAACCTCCTCATCCCACAAATCAGCCTCCACAATCGTCACCACCATGTGAACCTCCTCATCTAACCCATCAGCCTCCACAACCTTCACCACCCTGTGAACCTCCTCATCCCATACATCAGCCTCAGAACATTCAGCACCCTGTGAACCTCCTCATCCAACACATTAACCTCCAGAATCGTCACCACCCTGTGAACCTCCTCATCTAACACATCAATGTCCACAACCTTCACCACCCTGTGAACCTCCTCACCCAACACACCACCCTCCACAACCTTCAGCACCCTGTGCACCTCCTCACCCAACACATCAACCTCTAGAACCTTCACCACTGTGTGAAGCTACTCACCCAACACATCAACCTCCACAACCCTCACCACCCTGTGAACCTCTTCATCCAACACATCATTCTAGAGAACATTCACCACCCTGTGATTCTCGTCATACAACAGATCAGCCTCCACAACCCTCACCATGCTGTGAAACACTTCATCCAACACATCAACCTCCACAACCTTCACCACCCTGTGAACCTCCTGTTCCAACACATCAACCTACACAATCTTCACCACCGTGTGAAGCTCCCAATCCAACACATCAACCTCCAGAACCTTCACCACCCTGTGAACCTCCTCACTCAACACATCAACCTCCACAATCTTCATCACTTGGCAAACCTGCTCATCCAGCACATCAACCTATACATACTTCACCACGCTGTGAACCTACTCATTCCACACATCAACCTCCACAATCTTCACCACCCAGTGAACCACCTCATCCAATACATCAATCTCCAAAACCTTCACAACCCTGTGAACATCCTCATACTACACATCTAGCTCCACAACCTTCACAACCCTGTGAACCTAATCACTCAACAGCTCAACTTCCACTATCTTCACCACCCTGTGAACAATCTTCACTACACAGGGAACGCCCTCATCCAACATATCTACCTCCAGAATCGTCACCATCCTGTGAGCCTCCTCATCCAACACATCATTCTAGGGAACATTCACCACCCTGTGAACCTCCTCATACAACAGATCAACCTCCACAATCTTCACAACCTTGTGAACCTCCTCATCAAACACATCATCCTCCACAACCTTCACCACCCTGTGAAACTCCTCATCCAACATATCAACATCCAGAATCTTCACCACCCTTGAACCCCTTCATCCAATACATAAACCTACGCATCCTTCACCAGCCTGTGAATCTCCTCAGCCAGCATATCAACCTCCAGAACCTTCACCACCTTGTGAACCTCCTCATCCAACACATCATCCACCACAACATACACAACCCTGTGAACCTCCTCACCGAACACATTATCCTCCAGAACCTTCAACACACTTTGAAACTCCTCATTCACCACATGAACCTCCACAACCCTCACCACCCTGTGAGTCTCTGCATCCAACACAGCAACCTACACAACTGTCACCAACCTGTGAAACTCGTCATCCAAAACATCAACCTCCACAACCTTCACCACCCTGTGAACCTCCTCATCCAACACATCAAACTCCACAACCCACACCACACTGTGAAACTCTTCATCCAACACATCAACCTCCACCAACTTCACCACCCTGTGAACCTCCTATTCCAACACATCAACCTCCAGAACCTTCATCACCCTGTGAACCTCCTCATCGAACACATCATTCTAGAGAACATTCGCCACCCTGTGAACCTCCTCATACAACAGATCAACCTCCACAACCCTCACCACACTGTGAAACTCTTCATCCAACACATCAACCTGCACAACTTTCACCAACCTGTGAACGTCCTGTTCCAACACATCAACCTCCCCAATCTTCACGACCCTGCGCACCTCCTCATCCAGCACATCAACCTACACATACTTCACCAGGCTGTGAACCTACTCATTCAACACATCAACCTCCAGAACCCTCACCACCCTGTGAACCTCCGCATCCAACACAGCAACCCCCACAACCTTCACCACCCTGTGTACCTCCACATCCAACACATGAAACTCTACAATCTTCACCACCCTGTGAAGCTTCTCATCCAACAGATCAGCCTCCAGAACCTTCACCACCTTGTGAACCTCCTCATCAAACATATCAACATCCAGAATTTTCACAACCCTTGAACCTCCTCATCCAACACATAAACCTTCGCATCCTTCATCAGCCAGTGAATCTCCTCAGCCAGCATATCAACCTCAAAATCCTTCACAACCCTCTGTACCTCCTCATCCAAATAATCCACCTCCACAAACTTCACCACATTGGGAACCTCCTCATCCCATACATCAGCCTCCAGAACCTTCACCACCCTGTGACCGTGCTCATCCAACACATCATCCACCACAACATACACAACCCTTGTTAACCTCCTCACCGAACACATCAACCTCCAGAACCTTCACCACACTTTGAAGCTCCTCATCCAACACATGAACCTCCACAACCTTCACCACCCTATGAACCTCCACATCCAACACATCAACCTCCACAAACATTACCACACAGTGAATCTCCTCATACAACACATTAACCTCCAGAATCGACACCACCCTGTGAACCTCCTCATCTAACACATCAAAGTCCACAACCATCACCAGCCTGTGAACCTCCTCATCCAACACATCAACCTCCAGAACCTTCACCACCCTGTGAACCTCCACACCCAACACATCAACCTCTACAAGCTTCACCACCCTGTGAAACTCCTCTCCAACACATCAAACCCCACAACCTTCACCACCTTGTGAACCTCCTCATCCAACAGATCAGTCTACAGAATCTTGAAAACCCTGTGAAGCTCCTCATCGAACACATCAACCTCCAAAACCTTCACCACCCTGTGAACCTACTCACCCAACACATCAACCTCCACAACCCTCACCACCCTGTGAGTCTCCGCATCCAACACAGCAACCTACACAACTGTCACCAACCTGTGAAACACGTCATCCAAAACATCAACCTCCACAACATTCACCACCCTGCTCACCTCCTCATCCAGCACATCAACCTACACATACTTCACCAGGCTGTGAACCTACTCATTCAACACATCAACCTCCAGAACCCTCACCACTCTGTGAACCTCTGCATCAAACACATCATTCTAGAGAACATTCACCACCCTGTGAACCTCCTCATACAACAGATCAACCTCCACAACCCTCACCATGCTGTGAAACACTTCATCCAACACATCAACCTCCACAACCATCACCACGCTTTGAAACTCTTCATCCACCACATCAACCTCCACAACCTTCACCACCCTGTGTACCTCCACATCCAACACATGAAACTCTACAATCTTCACCACCCTGTGAAACTTCTCATCCAACAGATCAGCCTCCAGAACCTTCACCACCTTGTGAACCTCCTCATCAAACATATCAACATCCAGAATTTTCACAACCCTTGAACCTCCTCATCCAACACATAAACCTTCGCATCCTTCATCAGCCAGTGAATCTCCTCAGCCAGCATATCAACCTCAAAATCCTTCACAACCCTCTGTACCTCCTCATCCAAATAATCCACCTCCACAAACTTCACCACATTGGGAACCTCCTCATCCAACAGATCAGTCTACAGAATCTTGAAAACCCTGTGAAGCTCCTCATCGAACACATCAACCTCCAAAACCTTCACCACCCTGTGAACCTACTCACCCAACACATCAACCTCCACAACCCTCACCACCCTGTGAGTCTCCGCATCCAACACAGCAACCTACACAACTGTCACCAACCTGTGAAACACGTCATCCAAAACATCAACCTCCACAACATTCACCACCCTGCTCACCTCCTCATCCAGCACATCAACCTACACATACTTCACCATGCTGTGAACCTACTCATTCAACACATCAACCTCCAGAACCCTCACCACTCTGTGAACCTCTGCATCAAACACATCATTCTAGAGAACATTCACCACCCTGTGAACCTCCTCATACAACAGATCAACCTCCACAACCCTCACCATGCTGTGAAACACTTCATCCAACACATCAACCTCCACAACCATCACCACGCTTTGAAACTCTTCATCCACCACATCAACCTCCACAACCTTCACCACCCTGTGTACCTCCACATCCAACACATGAAACTCTACAATCTTCACCACCCTGTGAAACTTCTCATCCAACTTCTCATCTTCTTCACCACCTTGTGAACCTCCTCATCAAACATATCAACATCCAGAATTTTCACAACCCTTGAACCTCCTCATCCAACACATAAACCTTCGCATCCTTCATCAGCCAGTGAATCTCCTCAGCCAGCATATCAACCTCAAAATCCTTCACAACCCTCTGTACCTCCTCATCCAAATAATCCACCTCCACAAACTTCACCACATTGGGAACCTCCTCATCCCATACATCAGCCTCCAGAACCTTCACCACCCTGTGACCGTGCTCATCCAACACATCATCCACCACAACATACACAACCCTTGTTAACCTCCTCACCGAACACATCAACCTCCAGAACCTTCACCACACTTTGAAGCTCCTCATCCAACACATCAACCTCCACAAACATTACCACACAGTGAATCTCCTCATACAACACATTAACCTCCAGAATCGACACCACCCTGTGAACCTCCTCATCTAACACATCAAAGTCCACAACCATCACCAGCCTGTGAACCTCCTCATCCAACACATCAACCTCCAGAACCTTCACCACCCTGTGAACCTCCACACCCAACACATCAACCTCTACAAGCTTCACCACCCTGTGAAACTCCTCTCCAACACATCAAACCCCACAACCTTCACCACCTTGTGAACCTCCTCATCCAACAGATCAGTCTACAGAATCTTGAAAACCCTGTGAAGCTCCTCATCGAACACATCAACCTCCAAAACCTTCACCACCCTGTGAACCTACTCACCCAACACATCAACCTCCACAACCCTCACCACCCTGTGAGTCTCCGCATCCAACACAGCAACCTACACAACTGTCACCAACCTGTGAAACACGTCATCCAAAACATCAACCTCCACAACATTCACCACCCTGCTCACCTCCTCATCCAGCACATCAACCTACACATACTTCACCATGCTGTGAACCTACTCATTCAACACATCAACCTCCAGAACCCTCACCACTCTGTGAACCTCTGCATCAAACACATCATTCTAGAGAACATTCACCACCCTGTGAACCTCCTCATACAACAGATCAACCTCCACAACCCTCACCATGCTGTGAAACACTTCATCCAACACATCAACCTCCACAACCATCACCACGCTTTGAAACTCTTCATCCACCACATCAACCTCCACAACCTTCACCACCCTGTGAACCTCCTGTTCCAACACTTCAACCTCCACAATCTTCACCACCGTGTGAAGCTCCCAATCCAACACATCAACCTCCAGAACCTTCACGACCCTGCGCACCTCCTCATCCAGCACATCAAACTCCAAAACCCTCACCACGCTGTGAAACTCTTCATCCAAAACATCAACCTCCACAATCTTCACCACCCTGTGGAGCTCCCAATCCAACACTTAAACCTCCACAACCTTCAACACCCCATGAACCTCCTCTTCCATAACATCAACCTCCAGAATCTTCACCATGCTGTTAAACTCCTCATCCCACACATCAACCTCCACAACCTTCACCACCCTGCGAACCTGCTCATCTAGCACCAACCTATGCATACTTCACCACGCTGTGAAGCGACTCATTCAACACATCAACACAACCTCCACAATGTTCACCGCCCTGTGAACATTCTCATCGAACAGATCAACCTCCACAATCCTCACTACACTGTGAAACTACTCATCCAACACATCATCCTCCACAACCTTAAACACCCTGTGAACCACCTCATTCAGCACATCAACCTCCAAAACCTTCACCACCCTGTGAAACTCCTCATCCAACACATCAACCTCCGCAACCTTCACCCCCCTGTGAACCTCCTCATCCAACACATCAACCTCCACTATCTTCACAACCCTGTGAACAATCTTCACCACCCAGGGAACCACCTCATCCAACACATCAACCTCCAGAATCATCACCAGCCTGTGAGCCTCCTCACCCAACACATCAACCCCCTCAACCTTCACAACCCTGTGAACCTCCTCGTCCAACACATCAACCTCCAATACCTTCACCACACTGTGAACCTCCTCATCCATCACATCAATCTCCAGAAGGATCACCACACTAAACTCCTCATCAAACTCATCAACATCCACAATCTTCACCACCCTGTGAATCTCCTCAACCGTCAGCTCCCTGCGATCAATCTTATCCAACACATCAAGCTCGAGAACCTTCACCATCCTGTGAACCTCCTCATCCAACAGATCAGCCTCCACAAAGTTCACAACCTTGTGAACCTGCTCATCAAACAAATCAACCCCCACAATCTTCACTACGTAGTGAACATCCTCATCCAACACATTAACCTCGACAACCTTCACCACCCTGTGAACCTACTCATCCAACACATGAACCTCCACAACCTTCACCACCCTGTGAGCACCCTCATCCCATACATCAGCCTCCACAACATTCACCACCCTGTGAATCTACTCATCCAACACATCATCCACCACAACATACACAACCCTGTGAACCTCCTCACCGAACACATCACCCTCCAGAACCTTCACCACACTTTGAAACTCCTCATCCAACACATGAACCTCCATAACCTACACCACCCTATGAACCTCCTCATACAACACATCAGCCTCCACAACCCTGACCACCCTATGAACCTCCACATCCAACACATCAACCTCTACAACCATCACAACCCAGTGAAGCTCCTCATCCAACACATTAACCTCCAGAATCGTCACCACCCTGTGAACCTCCTCATCTAACACATCAACTTCCACAATCTTCACCACCCTGTGAACCTCCTCATCCAAGACATCAACCCCCACAAACGTCAGCTCCCTGCGATCAACCTTATCCAAAACATCAAGCTCCAGAACCTTCACTATCTTGTGAACCTCCTGACCCAACACATCAACCTCCACAATTTTCACCACCCTGTGAACCTCCTCATCCAACAGATCAGCCTCCACAAAGTTCACAACCTTGTGAACCTGCTCATCAAACAAATCAACCCCCACAATCTTCACTACGTAGTGAACATCCTCATCCAACACATTAACCTCGACAACCTTCACCACCCTGTGAACCTACTCATCCAACACATGAACCTCCACAACCTTCACCACCCTGTGAGCACCCTCATCCCATACATCAGCCTCCACAACATTCACCACCCTGTGAACCTACTCATCCAACACATCAACCTCCCGAACCTTCAACATCCTGTCAACCTACTCATCCAACAAATCAAACTCTACAATCTACGCCACCCTGTGAAACTCCTCATAACACACATCAACCTCCACAACCTTCACGACTCTGTGAACATTCTCATCCAACAGATCAACCTCCACAATCCTCACTACACTGTGAACCTACTCATCCAACACATCATGCTCCAAAATCTTCAACACCCTGTGAACTCCGCATCCAACACATCATTCTAGAGAACATTCACCACCCTGTGAACCTCCTGTTCCAACACATCAACGTCCACAAACTTCACCAGGCTGTGAACCTACTCATCCTACACATCAACCTCCAGAACCTTCACCACCCTGTGAACCTCCTCTTTAGACACATCAGCCTCCATAACCTTCATCACCCTGTGAACCTCCTCATTCAACACATCATCCTCCAGAATCTTCACCACCCTAAACTCCTCATCCAACACATCAACCTCCACAGCTTCACCACCCTCTGAACCTCCGCATCAAACACAACAAACTCTAGAATCTTCACCACCCTGTGAAGCTCCACATCCAAGTCAACAACCTCCACAATCTACAGCACCCTGTTAACATCCTCATCCAACACATTCACCTCTACTAGCTTCACAACTCTGTGAACGTCCTCACCCAACACCTGAACCTCCAAATGCTTCACCACCCTGTTAACCAACTCATCCGACACATCAGCCTCCACAGTCTCACCACCCTGTGAATCTCCTCATCCAACACATCAAACTCCAGAACCTTCACCACCCAGTGAACCTACTCATCCAACACATCAGCCTCCACAACCTAAACCACCCTGTGAACCTCCTCACCCAACACATCAACATCCACAACCTTTACCACCCTGTAAACCTCCTCATCCAACACATCAACCTCCACAATCGTCATCACACTGTGAACGTCCTCATTCAGCACATCAACCTCCACAATCTTCATCACCCTGTGAACCTCCTCACCCAACACCTGAACCTCCAAATGCTTCACCACCCTGTTAACCTCCTCATCCTACACATCAGCCTGCACAACCTTCACCACCTTGTGAACCTCCTCATCCAACACATCAATCTCCACAATCTTCATCACCCTGTGAACCTCCTCACCCAACACCTGAACCTCCAAATGCTTCACCACCCTGTTAACCTCCTCATCCTACACATCAGCCTCCACAACCTTCACCACCCTGTGAACCTCCTCATCCAACACATCAGTCTCCACAACCTTCACCACCCTGTGAAACTTCTCATTCAACACATCAATCTCCACATCCTTCACCACCCTGTGAACATCCTCATCCAACACATCAACATCCACAACCTTCTCCACCCGTGAACCTCCTCATCAAACATATCAATCTCTACAATCTTCACCACCCTGTGAAACTCCTCATCCAACACATCAATCTCCAGAACCTTCACCACTCTGTGAACCTTCTCATCCAACACATCAATCTCCACATCCTTCACCACCCTGTGAACCTCCTCATCCAACACATCAACATCCACAACCTTCTCCACCCTGTGAACCTCCTCATCAAACACATCAATCTCCACAATCTTCACCACCCTGTGAACCCGCTCGTCAAACACATCAACCTCCACAACCTTAACCAGCCTGTGAACCTCCTCATCCAATACATCAACCTCCACAATCTTCATCACACTGTGAACCTCCTCAATGAACACATCAACCTTCACAATCTTCACCTCCCTGTGTAACTCCTCACCCAATAGATCAACGTTCAAAACCTTCACCACCCTGTGAACCTACTCATCCAAAGCATCAACTTCCACAATCTTCACCACCATGTGAACCTCCTCATCCAACACATCAACATCCACAACTTTCATCTCCCTGTGAAACTCCTCATCCAACACATCAACCTCCACAACTTTCATCTCCCTGTGAAACTCCTCATCCAACACATCAACCTCCTCAATCTTCTCCGCCCTGTGAACCTCCTCACACAACACATCACCTCCACAATCTTTACCACCCCGTGAACCTCCTCATCCAACACATCAACCTCCAGAACCTTCACCACCCTGTGTACCTCCTCATCCAACACATCAGCCTCCACCACCTTCACCACTCTGTGAACCTCCTCATCCAACACATCAACGTCCACAAACTTCACCAGCCTGTGAACCTACTCATCCTACACATCAACCTCCAGAACCTTCACCACCCTGTGAACCTCCTCTTTAGACACATCAGCCTCCAGAATCTTCACCACCCTAAACTCCTCATCCAACACATCAACCTCCACAGCTTCACCACCCTCTGAACCTCCGCATCAAACACAACAAACTCTAGAATCTTCACCACCCTGTGAAGCTCCACATTCAAGTCAAAAACCTCCACAATCTACAGCACCCTGTTAACATCCTCATCCAACACATTCACCTCTACTAGCTTCACAACTCTGTGAACGTCCTCACCCAACACCTGAACCTCCAAATGCTTCACCACCCTGTTAACCAACTCATCCGACACATCAGCCTCCACAATCGTCATCACACTGTGAACCTCCTCATTCAGCACATCAACCTCCACAATCTTCATCACCCTGTGAACCTCCTCACCCAACACCTGAACCTCCAAATGCTTCACCACCCTGTTAACCAACTCATCCGACACATCAGCCTCCACAGTCTCACCACCCTGTGAATCTCCTCATCCAACACATCAAACTCCAGAACCTTCACCATCCAGCGAACCTACTCATCCAACACATCAGCCTCCACAACCTAAACCACCCTGTGAACCTCCTCACCCAACACATCAACATCCACAACCTTTACCACCCTGTAAACCTCCTCATCCAACACATCAACCTCCACAATCGTCATCACACTGTGAACGTCCTCATTCAGCACATCAACCTCCACAATCTTCATCACCCTGTGAACCTCCTCACCCAACACCTGAACCTCCAAATGCTTCACCACCCTGTTAACCTCCTCATCCTACACATCAGCCTCCACAACCTTCACCACCCTGTAAACCTCCGCATCCAACACATCAACCTCCAGAACCTTCACCACATTGTGAACCTCCTCATCCAACACATCAACATCCACAACTTTCATCTCCCTGTGAAACTCCTCATCCAACACATCAACCTCCACAACTTTCATCTCCCTGTGAAACTCCTCATCCAACACATCAACCTCCTCAATCTTCTCCGCCCTGTGAACCTCCTCACACAACACATCACCTCCACAATCTTTACCACCCCGTGAACCACCTCATCCAACACATCAACCTCCAGAACCTTCACCACCCTGTGTACCTCCTCATCCAACACATCAGCCTCCACAACCTTCACCACCCTGTGAAACTCCTCATCCAACACATCAACTACCAGATCCTTCACCACCCTGTGTACCTCCTCATCCAACACATCAGCCTCCACCACCTTCACCACTCTGTGAACCTCCTCATCCAACACATCAACGTCCACAAACTTCACCAGCCTGTGAACCTACTCATCCTACACATCAACCTCCATAACCTTCACCACCCTGTGAACCTCCTCATTCAACACATCATCCACCAGAATCTTCACCACCCTAAACTCCTCATCCAACACATCAACCTCCACAGCTTCACCACCTTCTGAACCTCCGCATCAAACACAACAAACTCTAGAATCTTCACCACCCTGTGAAGCTCCACATCCAAGTCAACAACCTCCACAATCTACAGCACCCTGTTAACATCCTCATCCAACACATTCACCTCTACTAGCTTCACAACTCTGTGAACGTCCTCACCCAACACCTGAACCTCCAAATGCTTCACCACCCTGTTAACCAACTCATCCGACACATCAGCCTCCACAGACTCACCACCCTGTGAATCTCCTCATCCAACACATCAAACTCCAGAACCTTCACCACCCAGCGAACCTACTCATCCAACACATCAGCCTCCACAACCTAAACCACCCTGTGAACCTCCTCACCCAACACATCAACATCCACAACCTTTACCACCCTGTAAACCTCCTCATCCAACACATCAACCTCCACAATCGTCATCACACTGTGAACGTCCTCATTCAGCACATCAACCTCCACAATCTTCATCACCCTGTGAACCTCCTCACCCAACACCTGAACCTCCAAATGCTTCACCACCCTGTTAACCTCCTCATCCTACACATCAGCCTCCACAGTCTTCACCACCTTGTGAACCTCCTCATCCAACACATCAACCTACAGAACCTTCACCACACTGTGAACCACCTCAACCAACACATCAACCTCCACAAAGTACATCACATTGTGAACCTCCTCATCCAACACAACAACCTCCACAAGCTTCAACTCCCTGTGAACCTCTTCACCCAACACATCACCCTCCACAATCTTCACCACCCTGTGAACCTCCTCACCGAATACATCAACCTCCACAATCTTCATCACCCTGTGAGCCTCCTCAACCAGCACATCAACCACCACAATCTTCACCACACTGTGTACCTCCTCACCCAACAGATCAACCTTCAAAACTTTCACCTCCCTGTGAACCTCCTCATCCAACACATCAACCTCCACAACCTTCACCACCCTAAACTCCTCATCCAACACATCAACCGCCACAACCTTCACCACCTTGTGATCTTCTTCATCCAACACATCAGCCTTCACAACCTTAACCACCCTCTGAACCTCCGCGTCCAACTCATCAACCTGTAGAATCTTCAGCACCCTGTGAAGCTCCACATCCAACTCAACAATCTCCACAATCTACACCACCCTGTGAACTTGCTCATCCAACACATTCACCTCCACCAGCTTCACCACCGTGTGAACCTCGTCATCCAACACATCAATCACCACAACCTTCAACATCCTGTGATCCTCCTCATCCAACAGATCAACTTCCCCAACCCTTTCCATCCTGTGAACATCCTCATCCAACACATCAACATCCACAACCTTTTCCACCCTGTGAACCTCCTCATCAAACACATCAACCTCCACAATTTTCATCACCCGGTGAACCTCCGCATCCAACATATCAATCTCTACAATCTTCACCACCCTGTGAAACTCCTCATCCAACACATTAACCTCCACAACCTTCACCACCTTGTGAACATCCTCATCCAACACATCAATCTCCAGAACCTTCACCACTCTGTGAACCTTCTCATCCAACACATCAATCTCCAGAACCTTCACCACTCTGTGAACCTTTTCATCCAACAAATCAATCTGCACATCATTCACCACCCTGTGAGCTTCCTCAACCAACACATCAACGTCCACAATATTCACTATCCTGTGAACCTCCTCATCCAACACAACAACCTCCACAAGCTTCAACTCCCTGTGAACCTCCTCACCCAACACATCATCCTCCACAATCTTCACCACCCTGTGAACCTCCTCACCGAATACATCAACCTCCACAATCTTCATCACCCTGTGAACCTCCTCAACCAGCACATCAACCACCACAATCTTCACCACACTGTGTACCTGCTCACCCAACAGATCAACCTTCAAACCTTTCACCTCCCTGTGAGCCTCCTCATCCAACACATCAACCGCCACAACCTTCACCACCCTCTGAACCTCCACGTCCAACTCATCAAACTGTAGAATCTTCACCACCCTGTGAAGCTCCACATCCAACTCAACAACCTCCACAACCTTCACCATCCTGTGATCCTCCTCATCCAACAGATCAACCTCCCCAACCCTTTCCATCCTGTGAACCTCCTCCTCCAACACATAAACCTCCACAATCTTCACCACCCTGTGAACCTCTTCATCCAACACATCAACCTCCACAGTCTTCACCACCCTGTGAACTTCCTCATCCAACTCATCAACCTCCAAAACCTTCACTACCATGTGAACGTCCTCATCCAACACATCAACCTCTACAGTCTTCACCACCCTGTGATCCTCCTCATCCTACACATCAACCTCCTCCACTTTCACCACCCTGTGAACCTCTTCATCCAACAAATTAATCTCCACAACCTTCAGCACCCCGTGAACCTGCTCATCCAACACATCAATATCCACAATCTTCACCATCCTGTGAACCTCCTCATCGAACACATCAACATCCACAATCTTCACCACCCTGTGAACCTCCTCATGCAACACATCAACCTCCAGAACCTTCACCACCCTCTGAACCTCCGCGTCCAACTCATCAACCTGTAGAATCTTCACCACCCTGTGAAGCTCCACATCCAACTCAACAACCTCCACAATCTACAGCACCCTGTGACTTCCTCATCCAACACATCATCCTCCACAATCTTCACTACCATG
This sequence comes from Hypanus sabinus, assembly GCF_030144855.1. Classification (NCBI taxonomy): domain Eukaryota; kingdom Metazoa; phylum Chordata; class Chondrichthyes; order Myliobatiformes; family Dasyatidae; genus Hypanus; species Hypanus sabinus. The sequence continues at coordinate 4,652,308 of NC_082731.1, read as the reverse complement.
TGAATCTCCTGATCCAACACATTAACCTCCACCACCTTCACCACCCTGTGATCCTCTTCATCCAACAAATTAATCTCCACAACCTTCACCACCCTGTGAACCTGCTCATCCAACACATCAACATCCACAATCTTCACCATCCAGTGAACCTCCTCATGCAACACATCAGCCTCCACAACTTTCACCACCCTGTTCAGCTCCTCATCCAACACATCAATCTCCAAAACCTTCACCACCCTGTGAACCTCCTCATCCAACACATCAACCTCCACAACCTTCACCTCCCTGTGAACCTCCTCATCGAACACATCAACCTCCACAACCTTCACCACCCTGTGAACCTCCTCATCCAACACATCAACCTCCACAACCACATCAACCTCCAGCTTCAACGATCTCCTACCACCAAACATATGTTTACTTCCTCTTCTCCACAGTAATTACTTGCTTCGCGATTCCCTTGGCCATTTGCCTTTTCCCACTACTCTTCCTCCCAGCTTTTACCCCATGCTAGTGGCCCAAGTGCTACACCTCCCCTCTCACCTCCATTCAGGGCTCTAAACAATCCTTCCTGGTGAAGCAACAACTGAGCTGTGAATCTGCTTGTGTTGTCTATTCCGCAGCCTTCTTTAGATTGGTGTGATCCATCATAAATTAATGAGACCATCGTCAAGCACCTCCACTGATTTGCCACAATCAGTTTTTCCCAGTTGCTCAATATTTTAATTCATTCCCATTCCTATTCGATTGTGTCTGTCCATGGCCTCCTCTGGTGCCAAGATAAGACACCTCAGGGTGGAGGGGGAAATCACTTATATTCCAACTGGGTTCTGGGGGATTGGAGTTTTGCAGATGTTGTGCCATTTTTGAGATAGTGATCACAATTCTATCTCTTTTACCACAACATTAGAGAGGGATAGGAACATACAAGTTAAGGAAATGTTTAATTGGAGCAAGGGGAACTATGAGGCTATGAGGCAGTAACTTGGAAGCATAAATTGGAAACGGATGTTCTCAGGGAAAGTACAGAAGAAATGTGGCAAATGTTCAGAGGGTATTTGTGTGGGTTCTGAGTAGGTACATTCCAATGATACATGGAAAGGATGGTAGGGTCGAGGAACTGTGGTGTACAAAGGTTGTGGTAAATCTAGTCAAGAAGAAATGAAGAGCTTATGAAAGGTTCAAAAAACTAGGAAATGATAGGAATCTAGAAGATATAAGGCGAGCAGGAAGGAGCACAAGAATGAAATTAGGAGAGCCAGAAGGGGCCATGAGAAGGCCTTGGCAGACAGGATTAAGGAAAACCCCAAGGCATTCTACAAGTATGCGCAGTGCAAGAAGATAGACGTGAGAAAATAGGAACAATCAAGTGTGACAATGGAAAAGTGTGTATGGAACCGCAGGAAATAGCAGAAGTACTTAATGAATAGTTAGCTTCAGCATTCTCTATGGAAAAGGATCTTGGCGATTGTAGGAATGACTTACAGTGAAGTGAAAAGCTTGAGAGTGTAGATATTAAGGTAGAGTATGTGCTGCAGCTTCTAGAAAGCATCAAGTTGGATAAGTCACCGGGACCGGACGGGATGTACCCCAGGCCACTGTGGGAAGCGAAGGAGGAGATTGCTGAGCCTCTGGCAATGATCTTTCCTTCATCAGTGAGGACGGGAGAGGTTCTGGAGGATTGGAGGGTTGCAGATGTTGTTCCCTTATTCAAGAAAGGGAGTAAGGATAGACTAGGAAATTATAGACCAATGAGTCTTACCTCAGTGGTTGGTAAGTTGATGGAAAAGATCCTGAGAAGCAGGATTTATGAACATTTGGAGAGGCATAATATGATTAGGAATGGTCAGCATGGCTTTGTCAAAGGCAGGTCGTGCCTTACAAGCTTGATTGAATTTTTTGAGGATGTGACTAAACACATTGATGAAGGAGGAGCAGTAGATGTAGTGAATATGGATTTCAGCAAAGTATTTGATAAGGTAGCCCATGCAAGGCTTATTGAGAAAATAAGGAGGCATGTGATCCAAGGGGACATTGCTTTGTGGATCCAGAACTGGCTTGGCCACAGAAGGCAAAGAGTGGTTATAGACGGGTCATATTCTACATGGAGGTCAGTGAGCAGTGATGTGCCTCAGGGATCTGTTCTGGAACCCCTACTCTTTGTGTTTATTTATAAATGACCTGGATGAGGAAGTGGAGGGATAGGTTAGTAAATTTGCTGATGGCACAAAGGTTGGGGGTGTTGTGGATAGTATGGAGGGCCGTCAGAGGTTACAGTAGAGCATTGATAGGATGCACTGAGAAGTGGCAGATGGATCAACCCAGATAAGAGTGAAGTGGTTCATTTTGGTAGGTCAAATATGATGGCAGAATATAGTATTAATGGCAAGACTCTTGGCAGTATGGAGGATCAGAGGGATCTTGGGGTCCGAGCCCATAGGACACTCAAAGCTGCTGTGCAGGTTGACTCTATGATCAAGAAGGCATATAGTGCATTGGCCTTCATCAATCGTGGGATTGAGTTTAGGAGCCGAGAGATAATATTGCAGCTATATAGGACCCTGGTCAGACCCCACTTGGTCACCTCACTATAGGAAGGATGTGGAAACCATAGAAAAGTTGCAGAAGAGATTTACAAGCATGTTGCCTGGATTGGGGAGCATGCCTGATGAGAATAGGTTGAGTGAACTCAGCCTTTTCTCCTTGGAGCAACAGAGGGTGAGAGGTGACCTGATAGAGGTGTACAAGAAAATGAGAGGCATTGATCGTGTGGCTAGACAGAGGCTTTTCCCCAGAGCTGAAATGGCTAGCACGAGTGGACACAGGTTTAAGGTGCTGGGGAGGAGGTACAGAGGAGATGCCCGGGGTAAGTGTTTTTTTAAGCAGAGAGTGATGAGTATGTGGAATGAGCTGCCGGTGCCGGTGGTGGAGGCGGAAATGATAGGGTCTTTTAAGAGACTCCTGGATGGGTGCATGGAGCTTTGAAAAATAGAGGGCTATGGGTATTTCTAAGGTAGGGACATGTCCGGCACAGCTTTGTGGGCTGAAGGGCCTGTATTGTGCTGTAGGTTTACTATGTTTCTATTCACTTCCATTGATACTGCCTAGCATGCTGAGTTCAACCAGCATTTTGTGTCTTTTACTTTGGACTTTCTCGTGTTTATGACTTGGAGCTGACTGAGTTCACTGCTTTCTGCAGCTTCTTTCAATTCTGTGCAGTAGTAAACATCCCCATACCAAATCTCCTCAAACTGCAATGAAGTATAGCTGTTGTTGTGCTTTCTTTGTAACTTAGAAACATAGAAAATAGGTGCAGGATTAGGCCATTCAGCCCTTTGAGCCTGCACCGCCATTCAGTATGATTATGGCTGATCATCCAACTCAGAACCCTGTACCTGCTTTCTCTCCATACCCCCTGATCCCTTTAGCCACAAGGGCCATATCTAACTACCTCTTAAATATAGCCAATGAACCAGCCTTAACTGTTTCCTGTGGCAGAGAATTCCACAGATTCACCATTCCCTGTGTGAAGAAGTTTTTCCTCATCTCGGTCCTAAAAGGCTTCCTCTTTATCCTTAAACTGTGACCCCTCGTTCTGGACTTCCCCAACATTGGAAACAATCTTCCTGCATCTAGCCTGTCCAATCCCTTTAGAATTTTATACTTTTCAATAAGATCCCCCCTCAATCTTCTAAATTCCAGTGAGTATAAGCCTAGTCGATCTAGTCTTTCTTCATATGAAAGTCCTGCCATCCCAGGAATCAATCTGGTGAACCTTCTTTGTATTCCCTCTATGGCAAGAATGTCTTTCCTCAGATTAGGGGACCAAAACTGCACACAATACTCTAGGTGCGGTCTCACCAACTGCACTGATATGTTGGGCCCAGGATAGATCCTCAGAGATATTGACACCCAGGAACTTGGAATTGCTCACTCTCTCCACTTCTGATCCTTCTACGAGGACTGGTGTGTGTTCCCTCATCTTACCCTTTCTGAAGTCCACAATCAGTTCTTTGGTCTTGAGTGCAAGGTTGTTGCTGTGACACCACTCAGCTAGCTGATATATCTCTCTCCTGTACACCTTCTCGACATCATTTGAAATTCTGCCAACAATAGTTGTGTCATCAGCAAACTTATAGATGGCATTTGAGATGTACCTAGTCAGAGAGCCAGGAGAGAGTAGAGCAGAGAGCTAAGCACTCACCCCTGAGGCGCACCAGGATTAATGTTATTTCCCATCCAGACGGATTGTGGTCTTCTGGTGAGGAGGTCAAGGATCCAGATGCAGATGGAGATACAGAGGACCAGCTTTTAGAGCTTGTAGGGACGATTTAACACAATGAACAGCAGTGTTCCTGATGTAAGCCATTTATATGCTTCTTACATGCAGCCATGATGAATATGGAAAGAATGCTTAATCAAACAATATGTTTACAGTATTATTCAAATATTACTGGGATGTTAAATACACTACATTGTGTGTGTGTGTGTTGCTCTGAATTCCAGCATCTTTAGTGTTTCAGCTCGACTTCAAGGCAGTACTGGGCTTCTTGCCAAAGAGCCTTGGTAAGACTGGAGTCAACGGGCATCAATGGGAAACACTCAGGTGATTGGATCAGTCCTCAAACAAGGTGCCTCAGGTTATAGGAGCTCCACTGTCCCAGACCCAGCTCACCATTGAGGAGTTCCTCAGGGCAGTGTCCTCAGCCCAGATATCTACAGCTGCTTCCTTGATGCCCTCCCATCAGAGGTTCAGAAGAGGGGCTATTCACTGACTGTGAAGCAGTCCAGGACTGTGTGCGGCTAGACCCAGGTAACATTCAGGAGCACCATGGCTCCATTACAGCTCAGAGTTCAATTCTGAAGTCATCTGTAAAGGATCTGCGCTCCTCCCTGTAAAATGTGTGTGTTTACTCCAGATGCTCCAGTTTCGTTGCACAATCCAAAGACTTACCAATTAGTCGGTTCAACCGTAAATTCCCTCGTGATTAGGCTAGGGTAAAACTGGGATCTTCCGGGTGACGTAGCTCGGAGCGCCTGACGGGCCTATTCTGTGCTACATGCAGTAAACGACAGAAGACAGTACACTGGCGTTCAGGCCACACGAGTGCCAGGGGGTTGACCCCTCCCAGTCCAGAGGGGGCATCACCTTCACCAGATACCTCACCAACAGGGGCAGGTCAGAGGATGGGTGTCCCATGTAGAGTGACTAATTCCTCAACCACCCCCTCACCCCCCAAACTCACACACTGACCCAGACACTAAACCCATCACCAGACACCTCACCTACAGGGGCAGGTCAGAGGATGGGTGTCCCATGTAGAGTGACTAATTCCTCAACCACTCCCTCACCCCCCAAACTCACACACTGACCCAGACACTAAACCCATCACCAGACACCTCACCTACAGGGGCAGGACAGAGGATGGGTCTCCCATATAGAGTGACTAATTCTTGAACCATCCCCTCCCCCAAAACTCATGGGCTCACAGAGACATTCCTAAACCCATCGCCAGAGCACAACGGTTACATATACAATGTGCGTAAAATGCACACCAGTTACTCTGCTCCAACAGCTTCTCACAAACCCATGACCTTCACCCTCAAGAAGGACAAAAGGCGGCAGGAACATGGGAACATCAGGACAACTTCTACCCCACTGCTATAGACTGTTGAATGGTTTCATTGATGGATTCTTGACCTCATAATGATCTTTCCCTCACTGCACTTTCCCTTAGCTGGAACACTTGATTCTGCATTATTACTGTTTTGCCTTGTTCCACCTCAATGCTCCGTGCAATGATTTGATCTGTTTGCTAAGACTATCTTTCTTTTAACATGTGACAATCATACACCAATTTCAATTTCCTTCCAAACCACCCACCTACCACCCAGACTTGGAAAACGTTGAGTCTCTGTTCCCTAATAGTCTGGGTCTAAATTGTAGCTATTTATTGAGATTCAGCACCACCAGCAACCCACTGATCTCACCCTAACCTAACGACAGGACAATTTACAATGACCAATCAACCTAGCAACCTCAGTCTTTGAACTGAGGGAGGAAACTGGAGCACCTGGAGAAATCCGACATGGTCACGGAGAGGATGTGCAGACTCTTGCAGCTGACGTCGGAATACTGGTGGCCCGAGCATGATAACAGCTGTGTTACCGTGGCGCCCAGAACTTCCTCCTCAATGGCATTGTGGGCACTCCCCATTGATGCACCATCAATAACTCACACTGAGACGTAAGGCGAGATATCGGCTTTTATTGACTGGAAGAAGGAACCAGGAGTGAGTGTCCATCATACCATGTCCTGGAGACTGAGGCCGAGCGTCTGGCCTCAGATCTCCTTTATACAGGGGCCTGTGGGAGGAGCCACAGGAGCAGTCAGCAGGGGGCGTGTCCCGACAGGCACATAGTTCACCACACCCATCACTTCCTCATGGAGAAGGGTGGCATGCCCAGGGTTTCGAACAATATATGATTGGACGGTAATATAAAGCACGAGGAAGATGGGGCTAGAGTGACAGGTGGGTAGTGGTCAGAGAGAGATGGAGCAGGAAAACAGGCCTGTCAGCCGCAGCCATTTGCACCTTCTATTAGGACATAGAACAGTACAGCACAGGTACAGGCCCTTCAGCCCACAGTGTTGTGCTGACCCAATTAAATTAGTGACCAAATGGCCAAACTGAGTTTTTCTGCTGACACAACGTCCCTATCCTTCCACTTTCCTCACAGTCATGGGCCTACCGAGACGTCTCTTCAGTCTCTAGTGTATCTGCCACTACCACCACTGTGCAAAAAACCTTGCCCTTCACATCTCCTTTGCAATTACCCCCTCACCTTAAATGCATGCTCTCGGGTATTCGCCATTTCAACCCCTGGGAAAAGATATTGTCTTTCTACTCTACCTGTGCATCTCTTAATCATATAAACCTCCATCAGGTCTCCACTCAGACTCTGATGGTCCAGAGCAAACAACCCAAGACTGGCCATGATAGCACATGCCCTTTCATCCAGGCAACATCCTGGTAAACCTCTTCTGCAGGCATGCCAAATGCCTTCTTCGCCAACCTATCAGGCTGCGTAGCCACCCTCAGGGACACCAAGATCCCCCTGCTCATCAACACTATCCAACATCGCTCTCCCCACAGGTTCCCCCTCTCACCTATACACTGCGGAATAATTTACAGTGGCCAATTCACCTACTAAGCTGCACACCTTTGGGAATGTGGTAGGGAACTGAAATCCCGTGGGTTCTTGTCTTGTTAAGCGTGCAGCACCTTGTCAAAGGCCTGCTGAGTAACCCAAGTACACAGCATCCACTGATTCTCCTTCAGCTCTCCCGCTTGTTATTTCCTTAAACTTGATTCTGATCAGAACTGCCTTCCACACATTGACCTCAGTCTATTTATTACCCGATCCAGAGATCTCAACCAAGCCAACAAGATTCCGAACGCTCTGACAGCTTCGACAACGAATGGTTAAACATCTGTAGCAAGACTTGGAGCCCTGATAGCACAGATTCGGAGTCTATTGAATACGAGGACATACAACCCCGAAGTAACAACTACCAGACTTACCTGCACATGGAAAACCATCATTAATTGCCTTGTTCTGTTAGTCTTGCAGTGAGCGCCCCCTGCTGACCAGACAAAAAACTTCAAAAGATTTTACAATGTGACAAATGCCTTGGATATTTGCCACATAATAAACCGTCTAAATCTTCAACTGTAAGCGTCATTTTATTTAGAATAAAGGAACGTGAAAATAGATCTCTCAGATCATATTGAAGGGAATTCAAAAATAGATATTGTGCTAGAACACGCCAGGACTGAATTCAAAACCATGGTCAGTCAGGAGATAAAGTAGAACGAAGAAGATGGTGGGAGGCCTTTATCAAGAAAAACAAAATGGCTGGTTTAGTGTATGCAGTCTATTTCTGCAAGTGACTCCGTCAGTACTCTGAAACCTGTGGAAAGAGAGTTTTGATTTGTTACGCAATTAATGCACTCTGTATTTTGTATTGTTAATAAAGCTGTTTGAAAATCAGCCGGTTTTGTTGAGTTGAATAAGGTACGAAGGTGTGCAGAACCCTTTTTGCCGGATGGCCACTGCCACCATAGGTACTGACGCTTGCCTGGCACATGGTACTTATGGTCAAAGCTAGCAAAATCTTAGCACACGATTGCATCTGAGCTGGGCCAAGGGTGGAGTGAGGGTGTGAGCTGGAGGGTGATTTGATCTTACCTCTACTCTGCAGAGGACATAGTCTCCTGAAAAACTCCTCGAACGCTCCTCCTGGGAGCACGAACCCAGCCCTGGACACTAGGCCATTATCTCCCAGACTGAGAGTGACCCCAAATCTCCCACCTGTGTCTAACCCACTTCTCTCTCCTCTCCGATGCCCCACAAGCAGGACTGTCCCAACAGACTCATCCTTTATATTGCCCAAGCCTGCCCATGATGTGCTCACATACAAACTCCCTGCTTTTATCCTCTACCTCCTGAAATGCTGAGGTATCAGCATCTGAGGAGAGAGAAAATAAGTTCACATTTCTGATTTATGTCGAGGCTGTTTATCTGAAATGGCAGATTCTTTAGAGCTGCAACGTGCCAAACCAATCAGAGCTTGCGTTAACCTTCTCCAAAGTCAAAGCAAACTTCCCTCCCCTTCCACCTGTATTTCTCTAAAGCCACTTACCCCCGGCGAAGGCTGGCCAGGTTACAATTCTGTCCCCTTCGTTTCCAGTCCTGAAGGGTCTCAGCCCAAGATGTTGACTCTTTATTCCTCTCCATAGATGCTGCCTGACGTGCTGAGTTCCTCCAACACTATGTGCACTACTCGAGGTTGCCGGCATCTGCAGGATCTCATGTACGCAGAATAGTCTCGTCAACGATGACTTCTTTTCCCCCTTCCCGCACTGTTACTCAGGCACTTGTCTCCTCTATTACTGGCCTTATCCCTCGGAAGCCCTTCCCAAAAACAACGCAATTCTCTGCAGCACGACAGCCCTCGACGTGCTCACCAATCTCGCTGCCCCAGAAGCTCGTCAGACTGCATATTCAACATTCAGCAATTACTTCCCAAATAAAGCCAAACCCGTTTCCTGCACTCTGTGGCATTCTGCTCCCTAGTCACTGGACCGTGTTGTGCCAAGACTGGAGCTGAAATTCTGCCGATGCACTGTGTACACCGGTTCAGCTCAATGCATCGTTCACCATTCAACCCTAATGCGGCGTCCTCTGTACATTCTCCCCATGGATGGGGTGGGGTTCCTCCCACAGTCCAAACACGCACCGGTTGTTAGGTTAATTAGTCATTGGAAATTGTCCCGTGATTAGGTGTGGGTTAAGCTGGGGGTTGGTGGGTGGTGTGGCTCAAAGGGCTGCGTCCATAAATAAATGACAAGCATCATGCCAGCAGAACCTCCAGTCCTGCGGCTTCGGCTGCTGCTCCCCATTCACAGCCTTGTTACCAACTTATGGCCACCCTCCCATCACACCAACAGAACCATCAGAACCACCACACCACACCACCAGAACCATCAGAACCACCACACCACACCACCAGAACCATCAGAACCACCACACCACACCACCAGAACCATCAGAACCACCACACCACACCACCAGAACCATCAGAACCACCACACCACACCACCAGAACCATCAGAACCACCACACCACACCACCAGAACCATCAGAACCACCACACCACACCACCAGAACCATCAGAACCACCACACCACACCACCAGAACCATCAGAACCACCACACCACACCACCAGAACCACCACACCATCAGAACCACCAGAACCATCAGAACCACCACACCACACCACCAGAACCATCAGAACCACCACACCACACCACCAGAACCACCACACCATCAGAACCACCAGAACCATCAGAACCACCACACCACCAGAACCATCAGAACCATCACACCACACCAAACCACACCACACCACCAGAATCACCAGAACCACCACACCACACCACCAGAACCATCAGAACCACCACACCACCAGAACCATCAGAACCATCACACCACACCAAACCACACCACACCACCAGAATCATCAGAACCACCACACCACACCACCAGAACCATCAGAAGCACCACACCACATCAAACCACATCACACCACCAGAACCACCATACCACAACACTAGAACCATCAGAACCACCACACCACACCACCAGAACCACCACACCACACCACCAGAACCATCAGAACCACCAGAACCATCAGAACCACCACACCACACCACCAGAACCACCACACCATCAGAACCACCAGAACCATCAGAACCACCACACCACAACCATCACACCACATCAAACCACACCACACCACCAGAATCACCAGAACCACCACACCACACCACCAGAACCACCACACCACACCACCAGAACCACCACACCATCAGAACCACCAGAACCACCACATCACACCACCAGAACCATCAGAACCATCAGAACCACCACACCACCAGAACCATCACACCACACCACCAGAACCACCACACCACACCACCAGAACCATCAGAAGCACCACACCACACCAAACCACATCACACCATCAGAACCACCATACCACACCACCAGAACCACCACAACACACCACCAGAACCATCAGAACCACCACACCACACCACCAGAACCTTCAGAACCACCACACCACATCACCAGAACCACCACACCACCAGAACCATCAGAACCATCAGAACCATCAGAACCTATAGTCCTGTAGCTTGTTACCTTGAGATTTGGCCACCACCCCATCACCTTCAATAAATGAGATTGGCAAGACCCTCGACAGTGTTCAGGTGCAGAGGGCTCTTGGGGTCGAAGTTCCTGTCTCCTCAAGAGTTGCTGTACAGGTAAAGTTGGCTTATTACCACCTGAATGAGCAAGAAATTGAATAATACAGGCACTGTATAGGCAGAAGGCATTAAAGTAGGGAATTTAATCACCAACATTATTGGATAAAGGGCCTGCTCCTGAACTGTACTGTTCTGTCTAATAAATCTGGAGTCTTTTAAAACTTGGTGGTCGCGTCTTTTAAAGGTAAGCTCCAAGCTGTTGAAATTTTGAAACTTCCCACCCTTTTTCCTTCCTTCAAGACATTTGTGAAAACTCACCTCTGCGATGATGCCTTTGGCCATCGCCCTTTAAATTGAATGCATTTGATCACAACTGAACACATTGATGGCAGGGCTGTCTTACATAGAGAGATTGGAGAGATTGGGCTTGTACACACTGGAATTGAGGAGATTGAGAGGGGATCTGATTGAAACGTTTAAGATAATTAAAGGATTTGATAGGATTGAGGCAGGAAATATGTTCCAGATGTTGGGAGAGAACAGTACCAGAGGGCATGGATTGAGAATAAGAGGTCAGTTATTTAAAACAGAGTTGAGGAAGAGCTTCTTCTCCCAGAGAGTTGTGGGGGTCTGGAATGCACTGCCTCGGAAGACGGTGGAGGTCAATTCTCTGGATGCTTTCAAGAAGGAGCTAGATAGATATCTGATGGATAGGGGAATCAAGGGAAATGGGGACAAGGCAGGGACTGGGTATTGATAGTGAATGATCAGCCATGATCTCAGAATGGCGGTGCAGACTCGAGGGGCCGAACGGTCTACTTCTGCACCTATTGTCTATTGTCTGTTGAATGCATTTGATCACTACTGAACACATTTGGTCACTACTGATCGCATTCGATCACTACTGAATGCATTTGGTCACTACTGAACACATTTGATCACTACTGAACACATTTGATCACTACTGAATGCATTTGGTCACTACTGAATGCATTTGATCACTACTGAACACATTTGATAATTACTGAATGCATTTGATCACTACTGATCGCATTCGATCACTACTGAACATATTTGATCACTACTGAATGCATTTGATCACTATTGAATGCATTTGATCATTGAGATACAGGCAGAGCAGTCTCTTTCATCCTCGCCACCCTAACAACTCTGATTTAACCCTAGCCTACTCATAGGACCAACTAACCAGCTAATCAGTACACCTTTAGACTGTGGGAGGAAACCAAAATATTCCACAGGGAGGACTCCTTTCAGATGACACTGGAATTGACTCTGATGCCCTGTGATCAATGACCAAATAAAGTTTAATTTGGGATGTTTCACAACATGAAAGGCATCGATCAGTGTTGGTGTTATGATCCCAGCCCCCTCCTTTGCGAGAATCACAAGAGCACTAGTTGGGGCAGTAGACCCAGGAAGTGGGAGAGAGAGAGAGAGAGACGTGCAGAGTACCACGTTCCACCGGGATGCAAAATAAGGCGACATTGACTATTGTCTCATGGAGACCACGTGTAAAGCCCTCGGGTAAAGTGGGCTGGTTGAGAGAGAGATTGCATCATCCCAACCTGATTGACACCTGCGACCCCGTGAGGAAGTATAAAGGAGGGTCTGGGGGGGGGACAACCCCTTCAGACGCACCAAGAAGACACGATAGCGATCCCGTCGTAGCGGGAAGCCATTTTGAAGGAAGCCACGTGCGTTAGATTCCGGGCCTGGAATCTGTGGCTGGAATCACGGACAACCGCTTTTAACTAACACTGGGGGAGCCCACTCCCCTGATTCAACGGATGCTTCATAAAGACCCGGCAAGTTTTTCCTTTTCTCACCAATCTCTCTCTCTCTCTGTCGCAACACGTGAAACCCAGCGATTCCCAAAAGGCTGAAGTCTGCAGACTTCTGAGTGACTTTTATATTTCCGACGGACAATATATTAACCCCTAGACAACAGTAGAGCTCATTTCTTGATGATGATTATTACTATACCCGCGCTTTAGATTGAGGATTGACGACGTGCGTTATCTGAATGTTTGTATTAACCTTACTTTTGTGCCCCTTTATAAATAAAAACGTTTGAAAATAGTGACACCAGACTCCAACTGACCTCTCTATCTTTGCTGGTAAGTTATCCAGTTACGGGATATGTAACATTGGGAATGTTTGCACAAACGAAGTCAGCCAATTCTCATCTTCAGGTACTGCCTTGTGTTTGATATCTCATCTAGTTGGGCACCTCTCACATTACATCTGCTGCAGACTGAAATGGCTGCCTGGACCTTTGTGCTTTGCTTTAGGAGGGACACATACACAAGGGGCACTTGGCGCACCCCTTTCCCTTGAGTATTGAAGCTGGTAGAAATGTCCCACAGACTCTGCATCCCAGGTTAGACGCGGCCTCAGAATAAGGTTTGCACATTCTGTGACATCATGGTTTCTCTTCCCTCCGAACCAATCAATTTCCATCCCCGTCCCAGAGAGACTGCCCCTAGTGTGTGTGCGAAGTAGAATCTCGGGGCAGTTAATGGGGCGAGGGGGTGGGAAGAGAGTGTGGGATTATAAATAGGTGTCCGGCGGTTGGCATGGACTCTGGTGTTCCTGCACCCCGTTCTCAGAATCGACCATTTACTTCATTATTTGTTGTTTTTGTATTAACAGAATTTGTCTTCTTTTGCACGTTGGCCGTCTAGTTTTTCACTGATTCACTGTGAGTGCACAGGAAGGTGTGTCTCGGGGGGACGTACATGTACATGGGAAAGGGATGTATTGGGTGTCTGTGCCCTGTGGAAGACACATCAAGCCGATGAACCAACAGTGGTGGGATTGACACCAGCATCGGGTGAACTGAACTAAATTCAGCCTGGGTGGAATGGGGTGGGGAGCAATGAGAAGCCTGCTTTACAGTCAAAGCTAACGATGTTCAAGATCTGCGGGCAAGGGGGATTAATGTCAGACTGAGGGAGACGCTCCCCAGACCTGACAGGGTCAGTGTGTGCTCTCTCTCTCTGTCCCAGAGATGGGTCAGGCCACAAGTGTGACGCAGGTAGGCCCCCCTACCCCAGCCTTGCAATGGAGTTATAATTTACCTCACAGCAGAACTAGGCTCCCTAAAATCAGGTTTAGCAACAGCAGAATACCCTGCCCCAATTCCACCCCTCTCCAAGAATTCTGGAGGCCCCCCCCCCCCCACTGCTAGCAGGTCTGTGTTTACAATCCACCCCCCCAGCTTTTCTGCTTCGAGGCTTCCTGAGTAAATGATATTTATTTGACCTATCTATGATCACAGCTGCTGTGAAGTTTTGGCAATTACCCGCTGCCTGACAGATTCACAAAGACAGCAGGACATGAGGCACTTAACCCTTTATTCAAATGCCAACGATTCTTGTACAAGTTTCATGAAGTAAACTAGCTGACAAACTTTCTCTCAAAGGGATTGAGAAAGAATAATTTTCTTCCACGTCAAAGCAGAATTGTTTCCTTTGGTGTGACATCCGACAGCGGGGTGTCAGTCACATTCCCCAGGTTTGTTAGGGTTATCCTGTGCCTGCATGACCCAGGCATCTGTTGGGTAAACAAACACCTCCCACCCACTGCCCAGAACTGGAATGGATCTCAGAGATCAGGGGGAGAGGGGCAGGAGTCTGATGAAGGGGAGAGTGGGAGAGACATATGCAGAGGGTGGGGGAAAGGTCAGGTTTGAGAGGGGGTGGTGGCCGGATGTAGAGACGACACGGAGAGGTGGGGGGGGGTCAGTTGTAGTATTGTGAGTGGGTGAGCCATCAGCAGAGGAGATTGGGACGACAAAGATCAGGTCAGATCATTAACGTCACAGCACATCGAACCTCCGGCTGAGACGTGAAAGGCCGTCTCCCAATAGAAGAAGGATAGGCAAAACTGTGTCAGAAAATCCGTCACACACTGAACCCGCGGGCACACAGTCAGCAAACACACACAGAACCCTCCGTCACACAGTCTCCACACACACACACACACACACATCGAACCCGCCGTCACCCACTCTCCACACACACACACACACACACCGAACCCTCCGTCACCCAGTCTCAACACACACCCACACACACACCGAACCCTCCGTCACCCAGTCTCCACACACACCGAACCTTCGGTCCCCAGTGTCCACACACACACACACACACCGAACCCTCCATCACCCAGTCTCCACACACACACACACACCGAACCCTCCGTCACCCAGTCTCAACACACACCCACACACACACCGAACCCTCCGTCACCCAGTCTCCACACACACACACACACACACACACACACACACACACACAAACACCGAACCCTCCGTCACACAGTCTCCACACACACACACACACACACACCGAACCCTCCGTCACCCAGTCTCCACACACATACCGAACCCTCCGTCACCCAGTCTCCACACACACACCGAACCCTCCGTCACACAGTCTCTACACACACACACACACCGAACCCTCCATCACCCAGTCTCCACACACACACACACACACACACACCGAACCCTCCGTCACCCAGTCTCCACACACACACAGAAACTGAACCCTCCATCAACCAGACTCCCCACACACACCGAACCCTCCGTCACCCAGTCTCCCCACACTCACCGAACCCTCCTTCACCCAGTCACCACACACTCACACAGAACCCTCTGTCACCCAGTCTCCACACACACACCGACCCTCCGTCACACAGTCTCCACACACACACCGACCCTCCGTCACACAGTCTCCACACACACACACAGAACCCTCTGTCACCCAGTCTCCACACACACACACACACACACACCGAACCCTCCATCACCCAGTCTCAACACACACACACACACACCGAACCCTCCGTCACCCAGTCTCAACACACACACACACACACCGAACCCTCCGTCACCCAGTCTCCACACACACACACACACACCGAACCCTCCGTCACCAGTCTCCACACACACACACACCGAACCCTCCGTCACCCAGTCTCCACACACACACACCGAAACCTCCGTCACCCAGTCTCCACACACACACACACACACACACACACCCCGAAACCTCCGTCACCCAGTCTCCACACACACACACCGAAACCTCCGTCACCCAGTCTCCACACACACACACACACACACACACACACACACACACCGAACCCTCCGTCACCCAGTCTCCACACACACACACACACACACACAGAACCCTTCGTCACCCAGTGTCCACACACACACACACACACACACCGAACCCTCCGTCACCCAGTGTCCACACACACCGAACCCTCCGTCACCCAGTGTCCACACACACCGAACCCTCCGTCACCCAGTCTCCACACACACACACCGAACCCTCCGTCACCCAGTCTCCACACACACACACACCAAACCCTCCGTCACCCAGTGTCCACACACACCGAACCCTCCGTCACCCAGTTTCCACACACACACACAAACTCTCCATCACCCAGTCTCCACACACACTCACCGAACCCTCCGTCGCCCAGTCTCCACACACACACACCCCGAACCTTCCATCACCCAGTCTCCACACACACACACACACTCCGAACCCTCCGTCACCCAGTCTCCACACACACACCGAACCCTCCGTCACCCAGTCTCCACACACACACACACACACACCGAACCCTCCGTCACCCAGTCTCCACACACACACACACACACACACACCGAACCCTCCGTCACTAAGTCTCCACACACACACACACACACACCGAACCCTCCGTCACCCAGTCTCCACACACACACACACACACACACCGAACCCTCCGTCACCCAGTCTCCACACACACACACACCGAACCCTCCGTCACCCAGTTTCCACACACACACACACACACACTGAACCCTCCGTCACCCATTTTCCACACACACACACACACTGAACCCTCCGTCACCCAGTTTCCACACACACCAAACCTTCCGTCACCCAGTCTCCACACACACACACACCGAACCCTCCGTCACCCAGTCTCCACACACACACACACACCGAACCTTCCATCACCCAGTCTCCCCACACACACACCGAACCCTCCGTCACCCAGTCTCCACACACACCGAACCCTCCGTCACCCAGTGTCCACACACTCACACACACACCGAACCCTCCGTCACACAGTCTCCACACACACACACACACACACACCGAACCCTCCGTCACACAGTCTCCACACACACACACACACACACACCGAACCCTCCGTCACACAGTCTCCACACACACACACACACACACACCGAACCCTCCGTCACCCAGTCTCCACACACACACACACACACACACCGAACCCTCCGTCACCCAGTGTGCACACACACACACACACACCGAACCCTCCGTCACCCAGTGTGCACACACACACACACACACCGAACCCTCCGTCACACAGTCTCCACACACACACACACACACACACCGAACCCTCCGTCACCCAGTGTGCACACACACACACACACACCGAACCCTCCGTCACCCAGTCTCCACACACACACACCGAACCTTCGGTCCCCAGTGTCCACACACACACACTGAACCCTCCGTCACCCAGTTTCCACACACACACACACTGAACCCTCCGTCACCCAGTTTCCACACACACCAAACCTTCCGTCACCCAGTCTCCACACACACACACACACCGAACCTTCCATCACCCAGTCTCCACACACACACACACACACACACCGAACCCTCAGTCACCCAGTGTCCACACACACCGAACCCTCCGTCACACAGTCTCCACACACACACACACACCGAACCCTCCGTCACCCAGTCTCCACACACACACCGAACCCTCCGTCACCCAGTCTCCACACACACCGAACCCTCCGTCACCCAGTTTCCACACACACACACACACCAACTCTCCATCACCCAGTCTCCACACACACACACACACACCGAACCCTCCGTCACCCAGTCCACACACACCGAACCCTCCGTCACCCAGTTTCCACACACACACACACACCAACTCTCCATCACCCAGTCTCCACACACACACACACACACCGAACCCTCCGTCACCCAGTGTCCACACACACTGAACCCTCCGTCACCCAGTTTCCACACACACCAAACCTTCCGTCACCCAGTCTCCCCACACACACACCGAACCCTCCGTCACCCAGTCTCCACACACACACACACACACACACACCGAACCCTCCGTCACCCAGTCTCCACACACACACACACACACACACCGAACCCTCCGTCACCCAGTCTCCACACACACCGAACCCTCCGTCACCCAGTCTCCACACACTCACACCGAACCCTCCGTCACCCAGTCTCCACACACACACCGAACCCTCCGTCACCCAGTCTCCCCACACACACACACACCGAACTCTCCGTCACCCAGTTTCCACACACACACACACACACCGAACCCTCCGTCACCCAGTCTCCACACAGACACACACACCGAACCCTCCATCACCCAGTCTCCCCACACACACCGAACCCTCCGTCACCCAGTCTCCACACACACCGAACCCTCCGTCACCCAGTCTCCACACACTCACACCGAACCCTCCGTCACCCAGTCTCCACACACACCGATCCCTCCGTCACACAGTCTCCATACACATACCGAACCCTCCGTCACACAGTCTCCATACACACACACCCCGAACCTTCCATCACCCAGTGTCCACACACACACACTCCGAACCCTCCGTCATCCAGTCTCCACACACACACCGAACCCTCCGTCACCCTGTCTCCACACACACACACACACACCGAACCCTCCGTCACCCAGTCTCCACACACACACACACACACCGAACCCTCCGTCACCCAGTCTCCACACACACACACCGAACCCTCCGTCACCCAGTCTCCACACACACACACACACACACACACACACACACACACCGAACCCTCCGTCACCCAGTCTCCACACACACACACCGAACCCTCCGTCACCCAGTCTCCACACACACACACACACACCGAACCCTCCGTCACCCAGTCTCCACACACACACACCGAACCCTCCGTCACCCAGTCTCCACACACACACACACACCGAACCCTCCGTCACCAGTCTCCACACACACACACACACACACACACCGAACCCTCCGTCACCCAGTCTCCACACACACAGAAACTGAACCCTCCGTCACCCAGTCCACACACACACAGAAACTGAACCCTCCGTCACCCAGTCTCCCCACACTCACCGAACCCTCCGTCACCCAGTCTCCCCACACTCACCGAACCCTCCGTCACCCAGTCTCCCCACACTCACCGAACCCTCCGTCACCCAGTCTCCACACACACACAGACACACCGAACCCTCCGTCACCCAGTCTCCCCACACACTCACACCGAACCCTCCGTCACCCAGTCCACACACACACACAGACACACCGAACCCTCCGTCACCCAGTCTCCACACACACACACACACACCAAACCCTCCGTCACCCAGTCTCCACACACACACACTCACACACACCAAACCCTCCGTCACCCAGTCTCCACACACACACCGAACCTTCCATCACCCAGTCTCCACACACACACCAAACCCTCCGTCACCCAGTCTCCACACACACACCGAACCTTCCATCACCCAGATTCCACACACACACACACTGAACCCTCCGTCACCCCGTCTCCACACACACCAAACCTTCCGTCACCGTCTCGAAACACACACACACACCGAACCCTCCGTCACCCAGTCTCCACACACACACACACCGAACCCTCCGTCACCCAGTGTCCACACACACACACACACCGAACCCTCCGTCACCCAGTCTCCACACACACACACACCGAACCCTCCGTCACCCAGTTTCCACACACACACACACACCAACTCTCCATCACCCAGTCTCCACACACACTCACCGAACCCTCCGTCACCCAGTCTCCACACACACCGAACCCTCCGTCACCCAGTCTCCACACACACACACCGAACCCTCCGTCACCCAGTCTCCACACACACACCGAACCCTCCGTCACCCAGTCTCCACACACACACCAAACCCTCCGTCACCCAGTCTCCACACACACACACCGAACCTTCGGTCCCCAGTGTCCACACACACACACCGAACCCTCCGTCACCCAGTCTCCACACACACACACACACACCGAACCCTCCGTCACCCAGTTTCCACACACACACACACACACTGAACCCTCCGTCACCCTGTCTCCACACACACCGAACCCTCCGTCACCCAGTCTCCACACACACACACACTCCGAACCCTCCGTCACCCAGTCTCCACACGCACACCGAACCCTCCGTCACCCAGTCTCCACACACACACACACCCCGAAACCTCCGTCACCCAGTCTCCACACACACACACACCGAAACCTCCGTCACCCAGTCTCCACACACACACACACACACACAGACACACACCGAACCCTCCGTCACCCAGTCTCCACACACACACACACACACACACACACACCGAACCCTCCGTCACCCAGTGTCCACACACACCAAAACTTCCGTCACCGTCTCCAAACACACCGAACCCTCCGTCACCCAGTCTCCACACACACACACACACACACACACCGAACCCTCCGTCACCCAGTCTCCACACACACACACACACACACACTCACACACACCGAACCCTCCGTCACCCAGTCTCCCCACACACACCGAACCCTCCGTCACCCAGTGTCCACACACGCCGAACCCTCCGTCACCCAGTCTCCACACACACACCGAACCCTCCGTCACCCAGTCTCCACACACACAGAAACTGAACCCTCCGTCACCCAGTCCACACACACACACAGACACACCGAACCCTCCGTCACCCAGTCTCCACACACACACAGAAACTGAACCCTCCGTCACCCAGTCTCCCCACACTCACCGAACCCTCCGTCACCCAGTCACCACACACACACACACACCCAACCCTCCGTCACCCAGTGTCCACACACACCGAACGCTCCGTCACCCAGTCTCCCCACACTCACTGAACCCTCCGTCACCCAGTCTCCCCACACTCACCGAACCCTCCATCACCCAGTCTCCACACACTCACACCGAACCCTCCGTCACCCAGTCTCCACACACACACACACACCGAACCCTCCGTCACCCAGTCTCCACACACACACACACACCGAACCCTCCGTCACCAGTCTCCACACACACACACACACACACACCGAACCCTCCGTCACCCAGTGTCCACACACACCGAACCCTCCGTCACCCCGTCTCCACACACACCAAAACTTCCGTCACCGTCTCCAAACACACCGAACCCTCCGTCACCCAGTCTCCACACACACACACACACACACACCGAACCCTCCGTCACCCAGTCTCCACACACACACACACACACACACACACCGAACCCTTCGTCACCCAGTCTCCACACACACACACCGAACCCTCCGTCACCCAGTCTCCACACACACACACACACCGAACCCTCCGTCACCCAGTCTCCACACACACACACACCAAACCCTCCGTCACCCAGTGTCCACACACACACACACACCGAACCCTCCGTCACCCAGTGTCCACACACACCGAACTCTCCGTCACCCAGTTTCCACACACACACACACACCAACTCTCCATCACCCAGTCTCCACACACACACCGAACCCTCCGTCGCCCAGTCTCCACACACACACACACACCGAACCCTCCGTCACCCAGTCTCCCCACACACACACACCGAACCCTCCGTCACTAAGTCTCCACACACACACACACACACACTGAACCCTCCGTCACCCAGTCTCCACACACACACACACACACCGAACCCTCCGTCACCCAGTGTCCACACACACCGAACCCTCCGTCACCCAGTTTCCACACACACACACCGAACCCTCCATCACCCAGTTTCCACACACACACACACACACACACCGAACCCTCCGTCACCCAGTGTCCACACACACCGAACCCTCCGTCACCCAGTTTCCACACACACACACACCGAACCCTCCGTCACCCAGTCCACACACACACACACACACACACACACACACACACCGAACCTTCCATCACCCAGTCTCCCCACTCACACCGAACCCTCCGTCACCCAGTCTCCACACACTCACACCGAACCCTCCGTCACCCAGTCTCCACACACACACACCGAACCCTCCGTCACAGTCTCCATACACACACCGATCCCTCCGTCACACAGTCTCCATACACATACCGAACCCTCCGTCACACAGTTTCCACACACACACACACACCAACTCTCCATCACCCAGTCTCCACACACACACACACACACACACACCGAACCTTCCATCACCCAGTCTCCCCACTCACACCGAACCCTCCGTCACCCAGTCTCCACACACTCACACCGAACCCTCCGTCACCCAGTCTCCACACACACACAGACACACCGAACCCTCCGTCACCCAGTCTCCCCACACACTCACACCGAACCCTCCGTCACCCAGTCCACACACACACACAGACACACCGAACCCTCCGTCACCCAGTCTCCACACACACACACACACACCAAACCCTCCGTCACCCAGTCTCCACACACACACACTCACACACACCAAACCCTCCGTCACCCAGTCTCCACACACACACCGAACCTTCCATCACCCAGTCTCCACACACACACCAAACCCTCCGTCACCCAGTCTCCCCACACTCACCGAACCCTCCATCACCCAGTCTCCACACACACACACACTGAACCCTCCGTCACCCCGTCTCCACACACACCAAACCTTCCGTCACCGTCTCGAAACACACACACACACCGAACCCTCCGTCACCCAGTCTCCACACACACACACACCGAACCCTCCGTCACCCAGTGTCCACACACACACACA
The DNA here is from genome assembly GCF_030144855.1 of Hypanus sabinus. Classification (NCBI taxonomy): domain Eukaryota; kingdom Metazoa; phylum Chordata; class Chondrichthyes; order Myliobatiformes; family Dasyatidae; genus Hypanus; species Hypanus sabinus. Next base: position 4,629,575 of record NC_082731.1, on the reverse strand, counting down.
CACCGAACCCTCCGTCACCCAGTCTCCACACACACACACACCGAACCCTCCGTCACCCAGTTTCCACACACACACACACACCAACTCTCCATCACCCAGTCTCCACACACACTCACCGAACCCTCCGTCACCCAGTCTCCACACACACCGAACCCTCCGTCACCCAGTCTCCACACACACCGAACCCTCCGTCACCCAGTCTCCACACACACACACCGAACCTTCGGTCCCCAGTGTCCACACACACACACCGAACCCTCCGTCACCCAGTCTCCACACACACACACACACACCGAACCCTCCGTCACCCAGTTTCCACACACACACACACACACTGAACCCTCCGTCACCCTGTCTCCACACACACCGAACCCTCCGTCACCCAGTCTCCACACACACACACCGAACCTTCGGTCCCCAGTGTCCACACACACACCGAAACCTCCGTCACCCAGTCTCCACACACACACACACACACCGAACCCTTCGTCACCCAGTCTCCACACAGACACAGAAACTGAACCGTCACCCAGTCTCCCCACACACACTGAACCCTCCGTCACCCAGTCTCCACACACACCGAACCCTCCGTCACCCAGTCTCCACACACACACACCGAACCTTCGGTCCCCAGTGTCCACACACACACACCGAACCCTCCGTCACCCAGTCTCCACACACACACACACACCGAACCCTCCGTCACCCAGTTTCCACACACACACACACACACTGAACCCTCCGTCACCCTGTCTCCACACACACCGAACCCTCCGTCACCCAGTCTCCACACACACACACACTCCAAACCCTCCGTCACCCAGTCTCCACACGCACACCGAACCCTCCGTCACCCAGTCTCCACACACACACACACCCCGAAACCTCCGTCACCCAGTCTCCACACACACACACACCGAAACCTCCGTCACCCAGTCTCCACACACACACACACACACACAGACACACACCGAACCCTCCGTCACCCAGTCTCCACACACACACACACACACACACACACACCGAACCCTCCGTCACCCAGTGTCCACACACACCAAAACTTCCGTCACCGTCTCCAAACACACCGAACCCTCCGTCACCCAGTCTCCACACACACACACACACACACACACCGAACCCTCCGTCACCCAGTCTCCACACACACACACACACACACACTCACACACACCGAACCCTCCGTCACCCAGTCTCCCCACACACACCGAACCCTCCGTCACCCAGTGTCCACACACGCCGAACCCTCCGTCACCCAGTCTCCACACACACACCGAACCCTCCGTCACCCAGTCTCCACACACACAGAAACTGAACCCTCCGTCACCCAGTCCACACACACACACAGACACACCGAACCCTCCGTCACCCAGTCTCCACACACACACAGAAACTGAACCCTCCGTCACCCAGTCTCCCCACACTCACCGAACCCTCCGTCACCCAGTCACCACACACACACACACACCCAACCCTCCGTCACCCAGTGTCCACACACACCGAACGCTCCGTCACCCAGTCTCCCCACACTCACTGAACCCTCCGTCACCCAGTCTCCCCACACTCACCGAACCCTCCATCACCCAGTCTCCACACACTCACACCGAACCCTCCGTCACCCAGTCTCCACACACACACACACACCGAACCCTCCGTCACCCAGTCCACACACAGACACACACACACCGAACCCTCCGTCACCCAGTCTCCACACACACACACACACCGAACCCTCCGTCACCAGTCTCCACACACACACACACACACACACACCGAACCCTCCGTCACCCCGTCTCCACACACACCAAAACTTCCGTCACCGTCTCCAAACACACCGAACCCTCCGTCACCCAGTCTCCACACACACACACACACACACACACCGAACCCTCCGTCACCCAGTCTCCACACACACACACACACACACACACACCGAACCCTTCGTCACCCAGTCTCCACACACACACACCGAACCCTCCGTCACCCAGTCTCCACACACACACACACACCGAACCCTCCGTCACCCAGTCTCCACACACACACACACCAAACCCTCCGTCACCCAGTGTCCACACACACACACACCGAACCCTCCGTCACCCAGTCTCCACACACACACACACCAAACCCTCCGTCACCCAGTGTCCACACACACACACACCGAACCCTCCGTCACCCAGTCTCCACACACACACACACCGAAACCTCCGTCACCCAGTCTCCACACACACACACACACACACAGACACACACCGAACCCTCCGTCACCCAGTCTCCACACACACACACACACACACACACACACCGAACCCTCCGTCACCCAGTGTCCACACACACCAAAACTTCCGTCACCGTCTCCAAACACACCGAACCCTCCGTCACCCAGTCTCCACACACACACACACACACACACACCGAACCCTCCGTCACCCAGTCTCCACACACACACACACACACACACTCACACACACCGAACCCTCCGTCACCCAGTCTCCCCACACACACCGAACCCTCCGTCACCCAGTGTCCACACACGCCGAACCCTCCGTCACCCAGTCTCCACACACACACCGAACCCTCCGTCACCCAGTCTCCACACACACAGAAACTGAACCCTCCGTCACCCAGTCCACACACACACACAGACACACCGAACCCTCCGTCACCCAGTCTCCACACACACACAGAAACTGAACCCTCCGTCACCCAGTCTCCCCACACTCACCGAACCCTCCGTCACCCAGTCACCACACACACACACACACCCAACCCTCCGTCACCCAGTGTCCACACACACCGAACGCTCCGTCACCCAGTCTCCCCACACTCACTGAACCCTCCGTCACCCAGTCTCCCCACACTCACCGAACCCTGCATCACCCAGTCTCCACACACTCACACCGAACCCTCCGTCACCCAGTCTCCACACACACACACACACCGAACCCTCCGTCACCCAGTCCACACACAGACACACACACACCGAACCCTCCGTCACCCAGTCTCCACACACACACACACACCGAACCCTCCGTCACCAGTCTCCACACACACACACACACACACACACCGAACCCTCCGTCACCCCGTCTCCACACACACCAAAACTTCCGTCACCGTCTCCAAACACACCGAACCCTCCGTCACCCAGTCTCCACACACACACACACACACACACACCGAACCCTCCGTCACCCAGTCTCCACACACACACACACACACACACACACCGAACCCTTCGTCACCCAGTCTCCACACACACACACCGAACCCTCCGTCACCCAGTCTCCACACACACACACACACCGAACCCTCCGTCACCCAGTCTCCACACACACACACACCAAACCCTCCGTCACCCAGTGTCCACACACACACACACCGAACCCTCCGTCACCCAGTGTCCACACACACCGAACTCTCCGTCACCCAGTTTCCACACACACACACACACCAACTCTCCATCACCCAGTCTCCACACACACTCACCGAACCCTCCGTCGCCCAGTCTCCACACACACACACACACCGAACCCTCCGTCACCCAGTCTCCCCACACACACACACCGAACCCTCCGTCACTAAGTCTCCACACACACACACACACACACTGAACCCTCCGTCACCCAGTCTCCACACACACACACACACACCGAACCCTCCGTCACCCAGTGTCCACACACACCGAACCCTCCGTCACCCAGTTTCCACACACACACACCGAACCCTCCATCACCCAGTTTCCACACACACACACACACACACACCGAACCCTCCGTCACCCAGTGTCCACACACACCGAACCCTCCGTCACCCAGTTTCCACACACACACACACCGAACCCTCCGTCACCCAGTTTCCACACACACACACACACACACACCGAACCCTCCGTCACCCAGTGTCCACACACACCGAACCCTCCGTCACCCAGTTTCCACACACACACACACCGAACCCTCCATCACCCAGTTTCCACACACACACACACACACACACCGAACCCTCCGTCACCCAGTGTCCACACACACCGAACCCTCCGTCACCCAGTTTCCACACACACACACACCGAACCCTCCGTCACCCAGTCTCCACACACACACACACACACACACACACACACACACACACACACACACCGAACCTTCCATCACCCAGTCTCCCCACTCACACCGAACCCTCCGTCACCCAGTCTCCACACACTCACACCGAACCCTCCGTCACCCAGTCTCCACACACACACACCGAACCCTCCGTCACAGTCTCCATACACACACCGATCCCTCCGTCACACAGTCTCCATACACATACCGAACCCTCCGTCACACAGTTTCCACACACACACACACACCAACTCTCCATCACCCAGTCTCCACACACACACACACACACACACACCGAACCTTCCATCACCCAGTCTCCCCACTCACACCGAACCCTCCGTCACCCAGTCTCCACACACTCACACCGAACCCTCCGTCACCCAGTCTCCACACACACACACCGAACCCTCCGTCACAGTCTCCATACACACACCGATCCCTCCGTCGCCCAGTCTCCACACACACACCGAACCCTCCGTCACCCAGTCTCCACACACACCCCGAACCTTCCATCACCCAGTCTCCACACACACACCGAACCCTCCGTCACCCAGTCTCCACACACACACACACACCGAACCCTCCGTCACTAAGTCTCCACACACACACACACACACACCGAACCCTCCGTCACCCAGTCTCCACACTCACACACACCGAACCCTCCGTCACCCAGTTTCCACACACACACACACACTGAACCCTCCGTCACCCAGTTTCCACACACACCAAACCTTCCATCACCCAGTCTCCACACACACACACACCGAACCCTCCGTCACCCAGTCTCCACACAGACACACCGAACCCTCCGTCACCCAGTCTCCCCACACACACCGAACCCTCCGTCACCCAGTCTCCACACACTCACACCGAACCCTCCGTCACCCAGTCTCCACACACACCGAACCCTCCGTCACCCAGTCTCCACACACACACACACACACACACACACACACACACACACACTCACACCGAACCTTCGGTCCCCAGTCTCCACACACACACACACACACACACACACACACACACCGAACCCTCCGTCACCCAGTCTCCACACACACACACACACCGAACCCTCCGTCACCCAGATTCCACACACACACACACACACTGAACCCTCCGTCACACAGTCTCCATACACACACCGAACCCTCCGTCACCCAGTCTCCACACAGACACACACACCGAACCCTCCGTCACCCAGTCTCCACACACACACACACACTGAACCCTCCGTCACACAGTCTCCATACACACACCGAACCCTCCGTCACCCAGTCTCCACACACTCACACCGAACCCTCCGTCACCCAGTCCACACACACACACACACACCGAACCCTCCGTCACCCAGTCTCCACACACTCACACCGAACCCTCCGTCACCCAGTCTCCACACACACACACCGAATCCTCCGTCACCCAGTCTCCACACACACACACCGAACCCTCCGTCACCCAGTCTCCACACACACACACCGAACCCTCCGTCACACAGTCTCCATACACATACCGAACCCTCCGTCACACAGTCTCCATACACACACACACACTCCGAACCCTCCGTCATTCAGTCTCCACACACACACCGAACCCTCCGTCACCCTGTCTCCACACACACACACACACACCGAACCCTCCGTCACCCAGTCTCCACACACACACACACACACCGAACCCTCCGTCACCAGTCTCCACACACACACACACACACACCGAACCCTCCGTCACCAGTCTCCACACACACACACACACACACCGAACCCTCCGTCACCAGTCTCCACACACACACACACACACACACCGAACCCTCCGTCACCCCGTCTCCACACACACCAAAACTTCCGTCACCGTCTCCAAACACACCGAACCCTCCGTCACCCAGTCTCCACACACACACACACACACACACACACCGAACCCTCCGTCACCCAGTTTCCACACACACACACACACAGAACCCTCCGTCACCCAGTCTCCACACACACACCGAACCCTACGTCACCCAGTCTCCACACACACACACACACAGAACCCTCCGTCACCCAGTCTCCACACACACACACACACACACACACACACTCACACACACCGAACCCTCCGTCACCCAGTCTCCACACACACACCGAACCCTCCGTCACCCAGTCTCCACACACACACAGAAACTGAACCCTCCGTCACCCAGTCTCCCCACACTCACCGAACCCTCCGTCACCCAGTCTCCACACACACAGAAACTGAACCCTCCGTCACCCAGTCCACACACACACACAGACACACCGAACCCTCCGTCACCCAGTCTCCACACACACACCGAACCCTCCGTCAAGCAGTCTCCCCACACTCACCGAACCCTCCGTCACCCAGTCACCACACACACACACACACCCAACCCTCCGTCACCCAGTGTCCACACACACCGAACCCTCCGTCACCCAGTCTCCCCACACTCACCGAACCCTCCGTCACCCAGTCTCCACACACACCGAACCCTCCGTCACCCAGTCTCCCCACACTCAACGAACCCTCCGTCACCCAGTCTCCCCACACTCACCGAACCCTCCGTCACCCAGTCTCCACACACACACACACACCGAACCCTCCGTCACCCAGTCCACACACACACACAGACACACCGAACCCTCCGTCACCCAGTCTCCCCACACACACACACACCGAACCCTCCGTCACCCAGTCTCCACACACACCGAACCCTCCGTCACCCAGTCTCCACACACACACAGACACACCGAACCCTCCGTCACCCAGTCTCCCCACACACACACACACCGAACCCTCCGTCACCCAGTCCACACACACACACAGACACACCGAACCCTCCGTCACCCAGTCTCCCCACACACTCACACCGAACCCTCCGTCACCCAGTCTCCACACACACACAGACACACCGAACCCTCCGTCACCCAGTCTCCCCACACACACACACACCGAACCCTCCGTCACCCAGTCTCCCCACACACTCACACCGAACCCTCCGTCACCCAGTCTCCACACACACACAGACACACCGAACCCTCCGTCACCCAGTCTCCACACACACACACACACACCAAACCCTCCGTCACCCAGTCTCCACACACACACACTCACACACACCATACCCTCCGTCACCCAGTCTCCACACACACACCGAACCCTCCGTCACCCAGTCTCCCCACACTCACCGAACCCTCCATCACCCAGTCTCCACACACAGACACACACACCGAACCCTCCGTCACCCAGATTCCACACACACACACACTGAACCCTCCGTCACCCCGTCTCCACACACACCAAACCTTCCGTCACCGTCTCGAAACACACACACACACCGAACCCTCCGTCACCCAGTCTGCACACACACACACACCGAACCCTCCGTCACCCAGTCTCCACACACACACACACCGAACCCTCCGTCACCCAGTGTCCACACACACCGAACCCTCCGTCACCCAGTTTCCACACACACACACTCACCGAACCCTCCGTCACCCAGTCTCCACACACACCGAACCCTCCGTCACCCAGTCTCCACACACACACACCGAACCTTCGGTCCCCAGTGTCCACACACACACACCGAACCCTCAGTCACCCAGTCTCCACACACACACACCGAACCCTCTGAACCCTCCGTCACCCAGTCTCCACACACACACCGAACCCTCCGTCACCCAGTCTCCACACACACCGAACCCTCCGTCACCCAGTCTCCACACACACACACCGAACCTTCGGTCCCCAGTGTCCACACACACACCGAAACCTCCGTCACCCAGTCTCCACACACACACACACACACCGAACCCTTCGTCACCCAGTCTCCACACAGACACAGAAACTGAACCGTCACCCAGTCTCCCCACACACACCGAACCCTCCGTCACCCAGTCTCCACACACACCGAACCCTCCGTCACCCAGTCTCCACACACACCGAACCCTCCGTCACCCAGTCTCCACACACACACACCGAACCTTCGGTCCCCAGTGTCCACACACACACACCGAACCCTCCGTCACCCAGTCTCCACACACACACACACACCGAACCCTCCGTCACCCAGTTTCCACACACACACACACACACACACTGAACCCTCCGTCACCATGTCTCCACACACACCGAACCCTCCGTCACCCAGTCTCCACACACACACACACTCCGAACCCTCCGTCACCCAGTCTCCACACACACACCGAACCCTCCGTCACCCAGTCTCCACACACACACACACCCCGAAACCTCCGTCACCCAGTCTCCACACACACACACACCGAAACCTCCGTCACCCAGTCTCCACACACACACACACACACACACACACACACACCGAACCCTCCATCGCCCAGTCTCCACACACACACACACACCGAACCCTCCGTCACCCAGTCTCCACACACACACACACCGAACCCTCCGTCACCCAGTCTCCACACACTCACACCGAACCCTCCGTCACCCAGTCTCCACACACACACACACACACACCGAACCCTCCGTCACCCAGTTTCCACACACTCACACCGAACCCTCCGTCACCCAGTCTCCACACACACACACACACACACCGAACCCTCCGTCACCCAGTTTCCACACACACACACACACACACTGAACCCTCCGTCACCCTGTCTCCACACACACCGAACCCTCCGTCACCCAGTCTCCACACACACACACACTCCGAACCCTCCGTCACCCAGTCTCCACACACACACCGAACCCTCCGTCACCCAGTCTACACACACACACACACCCCGAAACCTCCGTCACCCAGTCTCCACACACACACACACCGAAACCTCCGTCACCCAGTCTCCACACACACACACACACACACACACACACACACCGAACCCTCCGTCACAGTCTCCATACACACACCGATCCCTCCGTCACACAGTCTCCATACACATACCGAACCCTCCGTCACACAGTCTCCATACACACACACCCCGAACCTTCCATCACCCAGTCTCCCCACACACACACACACACCGAACCCTCCGTCACCAGTCTCCACACACACACACACACTCACACCGAACCCTCCGTCACCCAGTCTCCCCACACACACACACCGAACCCTCCGTCACCAGTCTCCACACACACACACACACTCACACCGAACCCTCCGTCACCCAGTGTCCACACACACACACACACACCGAACCCTCCGTCACCCAGTCTCCACACACACCGAACCCTCCGTCACCCAGTCTCCACACACACACACACACCGAACCCTCCGTCACCCAGTCTCCACACACACACACACACTCACACCGAACCCTCCGTCACCAGTCTCCACACACACACACACACTCACACCGAACCCTCCGTCACCCAGTCTCCACACACACACAGACACACCGAACCCTCCGTCACCCAGTCTCCACACACACACAGAAACTGAACCCTCCGTCACCCAGTCTCCCCACACTCACCGAACCCTCCGTCACCCAGTCACCACACACACACACACACCCAACCCTCCGTCACCCAGTGTCCACACACACCGAACCCTCCGTCACCCAGTCTCCCCACACTCAACGAACCCTCCGTCACCCAGTCTCCCCACACTCACCGAACCCTCCGTCACCCAGTCTCCACACACTCACACCGAACCCTCCGTCACCCAGTCTCCACACACACACACACACACCGAAACCTCCGTCACCCAGTCCACACACACACTCACACCGAACCCTCCGTCACACAGTCTCCACACACACCGAACCCTCTGTCACCCAGTCTCCACACACACAGACACACCGAACCCTCCGTCACCCAGTCTCCCCACACACACACACACCGAACCCTCCGTCACCCAGTCCACACACACACACAGACACACCGAACCCTCCGTCACCCAGTCTCCACACACACACACACACACCAAACCCTCCGTCACCCAGTCTCCACACACACACACTCACACACACCAAACCCTCCGTCACCCAGTCTCCACACACACACACACCGAACCCTCCGTCACCCAGTCTCCACACAGACACACACACCGAACCCTCCGTCACCCAGTCTCCACACAGACACACACACCGAACCTTCCATCACCCAGTCTCCCCACACACACCGAACCCTCCGTCACCCAGTCTCCACACACTCACACCGAACCCTCCGTCACCCAGTCTCCACACACACCGAACCCTCCGTCACCCAGTCTCCACACACACACACACACACACACACACACCGAACCTTCCATCACCCAGTCTCCCCACACACACCGAACCCTCCGTCACCCAGTCTCCACACACACACTCACACACCGAACCTTCCATCACCCAGTCTCCCCACACACACCGAACCCTCCGTCACCCAGTCTCCACACACACACACACACACCGAACCTTCCATCACCCAGTCTCCCCACACACACCGAACCCTCCGTCACCCAGTCTCCACACACACACACACACACCGAACCTTCCATCACCCAGTCTCCCCACACACACCGAACCCTCCGTCACCCAGTCTCCACACTCACACACCGAACCCTCCGTCACCCAGTCTCCCCACACACACCGAACCCTCCGTCACCCAGTCTCCACACACACCGAACCCTCCGTCACCCAGTCTCCACACACACACACACACCGAACCCTCCGTCACCCAGTTTCCACACACACCAAACCTTCCGTCACCGTCTCCAAACACACACACACACCGAACCCTCCGTCACCCAGTCTCCACACACACACACACACACACACACACACACACACACACACACACACACACACACACACACACACACACACCGAACCCTCCATCACCCAGTCTCCACACACACACAGACACACCGAACCCTCCGTCACCCAGTCTCCACACACACACACACCGAACCCTCCGTCACCCAGTCTCCACACACACACACACCGAACCCTCCGTCACCCAGTCTCCACACACACACACCGAACCTTCGGTCCCCAGTGTCCACACACACACCGAAACCTCCGTCACCCAGTCTCCACACACACACACACACACCGAACCCTTCGTCACCCAGTCTCCACACAGACACAGAAACTGAACCGTCACCCAGTCTCCACACACACACCGAACCCTCCGTCACCCAGTCTCCACACACACCGAACCCTCCGTCACCCAGTCTCCACACACACACACCGAACCTTCGGTCCCCAGTGTCCACACACACACCGAAACCTCCGTCACCCAGTCTCCACACACACACACACACACCGAACCCTTCGTCACCCAGTCTCCACACAGACACAGAAACTGAACCGTCACCCAGTCTCCCCACACACACCGAACCCTCCGTCACCCAGTCTCCACACACACCGAACCCTCCGTCACCCAGTCTCCACACACACACACACACACACACACACCGAACCTTCCATCACCCAGTCTCCCCACACACACCGAACCCTCCGTCACCCAGTCTCCACACACACACACACACACTGAACCCTCCGTCACCCTGTCTCCACACACACCGAACCCTCCGTCACCCAGTCTCCACACACACACACACTCCGAACCCTCCGTCACCCAGTCTCCACACACACACCGAACCCTCCGTCACCCAGTCTACACACACACACACACCCCGAAACCTCCGTCACCGAGTCTCCACACACACACACACCGAAACCTCCGTCACCCAGTCTCCACACACACACACACACACACACACACACACACCGAACCCTCCGTCACAGTCTCCATACACACACCGATCCCTCCGTCACACAGTCTCCATACACATACCGAACCCTCCGTCACACAGTCTCCATACACACACACCCCGAACCTTCCATCACCCAGTCTCCCCACACACACACACACACCGAACCCTCCGTCACCAGTCTCCACACACACACACACACTCACACCGAACCCTCCGTCACCCAGTCTCCCCACACACACACACCGAACCCTCCGTCACCAGTCTCCACACACACACACACACTCACACCGAACCCTCCGTCACCCAGTCTCCCCACACACACACACCGAACCCTCCGTCACCCAGTCTCCACACACACCGAACCCTCCGTCACCCAGTCTCCACACACACACACACACCGAACCCTCCGTCACCCAGTCTCCACACACACACACACACTCACACCGAACCCTCCGTCACCAGTCTCCACACACACACACACACTCACTCCGAACCCTCCGTCACCCAGTCTCCACACACACACAGACACACCGAACCCTCCGTCACCCAGTCTCCACACACACACAGAAACTGAACCCTCCGTCAGCCAGTCTCCCCACACTCACCGAACCCTCCGTCACCCAGTCACCACACACACACACACACCCAACCCTCCGTCACCCAGTGTCCACACACACCGAACCCTCCGTCACCCAGTCTCCCCACACTCAACGAACCCTCCGTCACCCAGTCTCCCCACACTCACCGAACCCTCCGTCACCCAGTCTCCACACACTGACACCGAACCCTCCGTCACCCAGTCTCCACACACACACACACACACCGAACCCTCCGTCACCCAGTCCACACACACACTCACACCGAACCCTCCGTCACACAGTCTCCACACACACCGAACCCTCTGTCACCCAGTCTCCACACACACAGACACACCGAACCCTCCGTCACCCATTCTCCCCACACACACACACACCGAACCCTCCGTCACCCAGTCCACACACACACACAGACACACCGAACCCTCCGTCACCCAGTCTCCACACACACACACACACACCAAACCCTCCGTCACCCAGTCTCCACACACACACACTCACACACACCAAACCCCCCGTCACCCAGTCTCCACACAGACACACACACCGAACCCTCCGTCACCCAGTCTCCACACAGACACACACACCGAACCTTCCATCACCCAGTCTCCCCACACACACCGAACCCTCCGTCACCCAGTCTCCACACACTCACACCGAACCCTCCGTCACCCAGTCTCCACACACACACACACACACCGAACCCTCCGTCACCCAGTCTCCACACACACACACACACACACACACACCGAACCTTCCATCACCCAGTCTCCCCACACACACCGAACCCTCCGTCACCCAGTCTCCACACACACACACACACACCGAACCTTCCATCACCCAGTCTCCCCACACACACCGAACCCTCCGTCACCCAGTCTCCACACACACACACACACACCGAACCTTCCATCACCCAGTCTCCCCACACACACCGAACCCTCCGTCACCCATTCTCCACACACACACACACACACCGAACCTTCCATCACCCAGTCTCCCCACACACACCGAACCCTCCGTCACCCAGTCTCCACACTCACACACCGAACCCTCCGTCACCCAGTCTCCCCACACACACCGAACCCTCCGTCACCCAGTCTCCACACACACCGAACCCTCCGTCACCCAGTCTCCACACACACACACACACCGAACCCTCCGTCACCCAGTTTCCACACACACACACACACCGAACCCTCCGTCACACAGTCTCCATACACACACCGAACCCTCCGTCACCCAGTCTCCCCACACACACAGACACACCGAACCCTCCGTCACCCAGTCTCCACACACACACACACCGAACCCTCCGTCACCCAGTCCACAAACACACACACACTGAACCCTCCGTCACCCAGTCCACACACACACACACACACACACACACCGAACCCTCCGTCACACAGTCTCCATACACACACCGAACCCTCCGTCACCCAGTCTCCCCACACACACAGACACACCGAACCCTCCGTCACCCAGTCTCCACACACACACACACCGAACCCTCCGTCACCCAGTCCACACACACACACACACACACACACACACACACACACACACACACACACACCGAACCTTCCATCACCCAGTCTCCCCACTCACACCGAACCCTCCGTCACCCAGTCTCCACACACTCACACCGAACCCTCCGTCACCCAGTCTCCACACACACACACCGAACACTCCGTCACAGTCTCCATACACACACCGATCCCTCCGTCACACAGTCTCCATACACATACCGAACCCTCCGTCACACAGTTTCCACACACACACACACACCAACTCTCCATCACCCAGTCTCCACACACACACACACCGAACCTTCCATCACCCAGTCTCCCCACTCACACCGAACCCTCCGTCACCCAGTCTCCACACACTCACACCGAACCCTCCGTCACCCAGTCTCCACACACACACACCGAACCCTCCGTCACAGTCTCCATACACACACCGATCCCTCCGTCGCCCAGTCTCCACACACACACCGAACCCTCCGTCACCCAGTCTCCACACACACCCCGAACCTTCCATCACCCAGTCTCCACACACACACCGAACCCTCCGTCACCCAGTCTCCACACACACACACACACCGAACCCTCCGTCACTAAGTCTCCACACACACACACACACACACCGAACCCTCCGTCACCCAGTCTCCACACACACACACACACCGAACCCTCCGTCACCCAGTCTCCACACACTCACGCACACCGAACCCTCCGTCACCCAGTTTCCACACACACACACACACTGAACCCTCCGTCACCCAGTTTCCACACACACCAAACCTTCCATCACCCAGTCTCCACACACACACACACCGAACCCTCCGTCACCCAGTCTCCACACAGACACACCGAACCCTCCGTCACCCAGTCTCCCCACACACACCGAACCCTCCGTCACCCAGTCTCCACACACTCACACCGAACCCTCCGTCACCCAGTCTCCACACACACCGAACCCTCCGTCACCCAGTCTCCACACACACACACACACACACACACACACACACACACACACTCACACCGAACCTTCGGTCCCCAGTCTCCACACACACACACACACACACACACACACACACCGAACCCTCCGTCACCCAGTCTCCACACACACACACACACCGAACCCTCCGTCACCCAGTTTCCACACACACACACACACACTGAACCCTCCGTCACACAGTCTCCATACACACACCGAACCCTCCGTCACCCAGTCTCCACACAGACACACACACCGAACCCTCCGTCACCCAGTCTCCACACACACACACACACTGAACCCTCCGTCACACAGTCTCCATACACACACCGAACCCTCCGTCACCCAGTCTCCACACACTCACACCGAACCCTCCGTCACCAAGTCCACACACACACACACACACCGAACCCTCCGTCACCCAGTCTCCACACACTCACACCGAACCCTCCGTCACCCAGTCTCCACACACACACACCGAACCCTCCGTCACCCAGTCTCCACACACACACACCGAACCCTCCGTCACCCAGTCTCCACACACACACACCGAACCCTCCGTCACACAGTCTCCATACACATACCGAACCCTCCGTCACACAGTCTCCATACACACACACACACTCCGAACCCTCCGTCATTCAGTCTCCACACACACACCGAACCCTCCGTCACCCTGTCTCCACACACACACACACACACCGAACCCTCCGTCACCCAGTCTCCACACACACACACACACACCGAACCCTCCGTCACCAGTCTCCACACACACACACACACACACCGAACCCTCCGTCACCAGTCTCCACACACACACACACACACACCGAACCCTCCGTCACCAGTCTCCACACACACACACACACACACACCGAACCCTCCGTCACCCCGTCTCCACACACACCAAAACTTCCGTCACCGTCTCCAAACACACCGAACCCTCCGTCACCCAGTCTCCACACACACACACACACACACACACACACCGAACCCTCCGTCACCCAGTTTCCACACACACACACACACAGAACCCTCCGTCACCCAGTCTCCACACACACACCGAACCCTCCGTCACCCAGTCTCCACACACACACACACACAGAACCCTCCGTCACCCAGTCTCCACACACACACACACACACACACACACACTCACACACACCGAACCCTCCGTCACCCAGTCTCCACACACACACCGAACCCTCCGTCACCTAGTCTCCACACACACAGAAACTGAACCCTCCGTCACCCAGTCCACACACACACACAGACACACCGAACCCTCCGTCAAGCAGTCTCCCCACACTCACCGAACCCTCCGTCACCCAGTCTCCACACACACACACACACACACACACACACACACACACACACACACACACACACACACACACACACACACACACACCGAACCCTCCATCACCCAGTCTCCACACACACACACACACACACACACACACCGAACCCTCCATCACCCAGTCTCCACACACACACACACACACACAGACACCGAACCCTCCGTCACCCAGTCTCCACACACACACACACACCCAACCCTCCGTCACCCAGTGTCCACACACACCGAACCCTCCGTCACCCAGTCTCCCCACACTCACCGAACCCTCCGTCACCCAGTCTCCACACACACCGAACCCTCCGTCACCCAGTCTCCCCACACTCAACGAACCCTCCGTCACCCAGTCTCCCCACACTCACCGAACCCTCCGTCACCCAGTCTCCACACACACACACACACCGAACCCTCCGTCACCCAGTCCACACACACACACAGACACACCGAACCCTCCGTCACCCAGTCTCCCCACACACACACACACCGAACCCTCCGTCACCCAGTCTCCACACACACCGAACCCTCCGTCACCCAGTCTCCACACACACACAGACACACCGAACCCTCCGTCACCCAGTCTCCCCACACACACACACACCGAACCCTCCGTCACCCAGTCCACACACACACACAGACACACCGAACCCTCCGTCACCCAGTCTCCCCACACACTCACACCGAACCCTCCGTCACCCAGTCTCCACACACACACAGACACACCGAACCCTCCGTCACGCAGTCTCCCCACACACACACACACCGAACCCTCCGTCACCCAGTCCACACACACACACAGACACACCGAACCCTCCGTCACCCAGTCTCCACACACACACACACACACCAAACCCTCCGTCACCCAGTCTCCACACACACACACTCACACACACCAAACCCTCCGTCACCCAGTCTCCACACACACACCGAACCCTCCGTCACCCAGTCTCCCCACACTCACCGAACCCTCCATCACCCAGTCTCCACACACAGACACACACACCGAACCCTCCGTCCCCCAGATTCCACACACACACACACTGAACCCTCCGTCACCCCGTCTCCACACACACCGAACCCTCCGTCACCCAGTCTCCACACACACACACCGAACCTTCGGTCCCCAGTGTCCACACACACACCGAACCCTTCGTCACCCAGTCTCCACACAGACACAGAAACTGAACCGTCACCCAGTCTCCCCACACACACCGAACCCTCCGTCACCCAGTCTCCACACACACACCGAACCCTCCGTCACCCAGTCTCCACACACACCGAACCCTCCGTCACCCAGTCTCCACACACACACACCGAACCTTCGGTCCCCAGTGTCCACACACACACCGAAACCTCCGTCACCCAGTCTCCACACACACACACACACACCGAACCCTTCGTCACCCAGTCTCCACACAGACACAGAAACTGAACCGTCACCCAGTCTCCCCACACACACCGAACCCTCCGTCACCCAGTCTCCACACACACACACCGAACCTTCGGTCCCCAGTGTCCACACACACACACCGAACCCTCCGTCACCCAGTCTCCACACACACACACACACCGAACCCTCCGTCACCCAGTTTCCACACACACACACACACACACTGAACCCTCCGTCACCCTGTCTCCACACACACCGAACCCTCCGTCACCCAGTCTCCACACACACACACACTCCGAACCCTCCGTCACCCAGTCTCCACACACACACCGAACCCTCCGTCACCCAGTCTCCACACACACACACACCCCGAAACCTCCGTCACCCAGTCTCCACACACACACACACCGAAACCTCCGTCACCCAGTCTCCACACACACACACACACACACACACACACACACACCGAACCCTCCATCGCCCAGTCTCCACACACACACACACACCGAACCCTCCGTCACCCAGTCTCCACACACACTCACACCGAACCCTCCGTCACCCAGTCTCCACACACACACACACACACACCGAACCCTCCGTCACCCAGTTTCCACACACTCACACCGAACCCTCCGTCACCCAGTCTCCACACACACACACACACACACCGAACCCTCCGTCACCCAGTTTCCACACACACACACACACACACTGAACCCTCCGTCACCCTGTCTCCACACACACACACACTCCGTCACCCAGTCTCCACACACACACACACTCCGAACCCTCCGTCACCCAGTCTCCACACACACACACACCCCGAAACCTCCGTCACCCAGTCTCCACACACACACACACCGAAACCTCCGTCACCCAGTCTCCACACACACACACACACACACACACCGAACCCTCCGTCACAGTCTCCATACACACACCGATCCCTCCGTCACACAGTCTCCATACACATACCGAACCCTCCGTCACACAGTCTCCATACACACACACCCCGAACCTTCCATCACCCAGTCTCCCCACACACACACACACACCGAACCCTCCGTCACCAGTCTCCACACACACACACACACTCACACCGAACCCTCCGTCACCCAGTCTCCCCACACACACACACCGAACCCTCCGTCACCAGTCTCCACACACACACACACACTCACACCGAACCCTCCGTCACCCAGTCTCCCCACACACACACACCGAACCCTCCGTCACCCAGTCTCCACACACACACACACACCGAACCCTCCGTCACCCAGTCTCCACACACACACACACACACTCACACCGAACCCTCCGTCACCAGTCTCCACACACACACACACACTCACACCGAACCCTCCGTCACCCAGTCTCCACACACACACAGACACACCGAACCCTCCGTCACCCAGTCTCCACACACACACAGAAACTGAACCCTCCGTCACCCAGTCTCCCCACACTCACCGAACCCTCCGTCACCCAGTCACCACACACACACACACACCCAACCCTCCGTCACCCAGTGTCCACACACACCGAACCCTCCGTCACCCAGTCTCCCCACACTCAACGAACCCTCCGTCACCCAGTCTCCCCACACTCACCGAACCCTCCGTCACCCAGTCTCCACACACTCACACCGAACCCTCCGTCACCCAGTCTCCACACACACACACACACACCGAACCCTCCGTCACCCAGTCCACACACACACTCACACCGAACCCTCCGTCACACAGTCTCCACACACACCGAACCCTCTGTCACCCAGTCTCCACACACACAGACACACCGAACCCTCCGTCACCCAGTCTCCCCACACACACACACACACCGAACCCTCCGTCACCCAGTCTCCACACACACACACACACACCAAACCCTCCGTCACCCAGTCTCCACACACACACACTCACACACACCAAACCCTCCGTCACCCAGTCTCCACACACACACCAAACCCTCCGTCACCCAGTCTCCACACACACACCGAACCCTCCGTCACCCAGATTCCACACACACACACACTGAACCCTCCGTCACCCCGTCTCCACACACACCAAACCTTCCGTCACCGTCTCGAAACACACACACACACCGAACCCTCCGTCACCCAGTCTGCACACACACACACACACACACACCAAACCCTCCGTCACCCAGTCTCCACACACACACACACCGAACCCTCCGTCACCCAGTGTCCACACACACCGAACCCTCCGTCACCCAGTTTCCACACACACACACACACCAACTCTCCATCACCCAGTCTCCACACTCACTCACCGAACCCTCCGTCACCCAGTCTCCACACACACACACACACCGAACCCTCCGTCACCCAGTGTCCACACACACCGAACCCTCCGTCACCCAGTTTCCACACACACACACCGAACCTTCGGTCCCCAGTGTCCACACACACACACCGAACCCTCCGTCACCCAGTCTCCACACACACACCGAACCCTCCGTCACCCAGTTTCCACACACACACACACACACTGAACCCTCCGTCACCCTGTCTCCACACACACCGAACCCTCCGTCACCCAGTCTCCACACACACACACCGAACCTTCGGTCCCCAGTGTCCACACACACACCGAAACCTCCGTCACCCAGTCTCCACACACACACACACACACCGAACCCTTCGTCACCCAGTCTCCACACAGACACAGAAACTGAACCGTCACCCAGTCTCCCCACACACACCGAACCCTCCGTCACCCAGTCTCCACACACACCGAACCCTCCGTCACCCAGTCTCCACACACACACACCGAACCTTCGGTCCCCAGTGTCCACACACACACACCGAACCCTCCGTCACCCAGTCTCCACACACACACACACCGAACCCTCCGTCACCCAGTTTCCACACACACACACACACACACACTGAACCCTCCGTCACCCAGTTTCCACACACACACACACACACACTGAACCCTCCGTCACCCAGTTTCCACACACACACACACACACACTGAACCCTCCGTCACCCTGTCTCCACACACACCGAACCCTCCATCACCCAGTCTCCACACACACACACACTCCGAACCCTCCGTCACCCAGTCTCCACACACACACCGAACCCTCCGTCACCCAGTCTCCACACACACACACTCACACACACCAAACCCTCCGTCACCCAGTCTCCACACACACACCAAACCCTCCGTCACCCAGTCTCCACACACACACCGAACCCTCCGTCACCCAGATTCCACACACACACACACTGAACCCTCCGTCACCCCGTCTCCACACACACCAAACCTTCCGTCACCGTCTCGAAACACACACACACACCGAACCCTCCGTCACCCAGTCTGCACACACACACACACACACACACCAAACCCTCCGTCACCCAGTCTCCACACACACACACACCGAACCCTCCGTCACCCAGTCTCCACACACACACACCGAACCGTCGGTCCCCAGTGTCCACACACACACACCGAACCCTCCGTCACCCAGTCTCCACACACACACCGAACCCTCCGTCACCCAGTTTCCACACACACACACACACACTGAACCCTCCGTCACCCTGTCTCCACACACACCGAACCCTCCGTCACCCAGTCTCCACACAGACACAGAAACTGAACCGTCACCCAGTCTCCCCACACACACCGAACCCTCCGTCACCCAGTCTCCACACACACCGAACCCTCCGTCACCCAGTCTCCACACACACACACCGAACCTTCGGTCCCCAGTGTCCACACACACACACCGAACCCTCCGTCACCCAGTCTCCACACACACACACACACACCGAACCCTTCGTCACCCAGTCTCCACACAGACACAGAAACTGAACCGTCACCCAGTCTCCCCACACACACCGAACCCTCCGTCACCCAGTCTCCACACACACCGAACCCTCCGTCACCCAGTCTCCACACACACACACCGAACCTTCGGTCCCCAGTGTCCACACACACACACCGAACCCTCCGTCACCCAGTCTCCACACACACACACACCGAACCCTCCGTCACCCAGTTTCCACACACACACACACACACACACTGAACCCTCCGTCACCCAGTTTCCACACACACACACACACACACTGAACCCTCCGTCACCCTGTCTCCACACACACCGAACCCTCCATCACCCAGTCTCCACACACACACACACTCCGAACCCTCCGTCACCCAGTCTCCACACACACACCGAACCCTCCGTCACCCAGTCTCCACACACACACACTCACACACACCAAACCCTCCGTCACCCAGTCTCCACACACACACCAAACCCTCCGTCACCCAGTCTCCACACACACACCGAACCCTCCGTCACCCCGTCTCCACACACACCAAACCTTCCGTCACCGTCTCGAAACACACACACACACCGAACCCTCCGTCACCCAGTCTGCACACACACACACACACACACACCAAACCCTCCGTCACCCAGTCTCCACACACACACACACCGAACCCTCCGTCACCCAGTGTCCACACACACCGAACCCTCCGTCACCCAGTTTCCACACACACACACACACCAACACTCCATCACCTAGTCTCCACACACACTCACCGAACCCTCCGTCACCCAGTCTCCACACACACACACACCGAACCCTCCGTCACCCAGTGTCCACACACACCGAACCCTCCGTCACCCAGTTTCCACACACACACACACACCAACTCTCCATCACCCAGTCTCCACACACACACACACACCAACTCTCCATCACCCAGTCTCCACACACACACACACACCAACTCTCCATCACCCAGTCTCCACACACACACACACCGAACCCTCCGTCACCCAGTGTCCACACACACCGAACCCTCCGTCACCCAGTTTCCACACACACACACACACCAACTCTCCGTCACCCAGTCTCCACACACACACACCGAACCTTCGGTCCCCAGTGTCCACACACACACACCGAACCCTCCGTCACCCAGTCTCCACACACACACCGAACCCTCCGTCACCCAGTTTCCACACACACACACACACACTGAACCCTCCGTCACCCTGTCTCCACACACACCGAACCCTCCGTCACCCAGTCTCCACACACACACACCGAACCTTCGGTCCCCAGAGTCCACACACACACCGAAACCTCCGTCACCCAGTCTCCACACACACACACACACATCGAACCCTTCGTCACCCAGTCTCCACACAGACACAGAAACTGAACCGTCACCCAGTCTCCCCACACACACCGAACCCTCCGTCACCCAGTCTCCACACACACACCGAACCCTCCGTCACCCAGTCTCCACACACACCGAACCCTCCGTCACCCAGTCTCCACACACACACACCGAACCTTCGGTCCCCAGTGTCCACACACACACACCGAACCCTCCGTCACCCAGTCTCCACACACACACACACCGAACCCTCCGTCACCCAGTTTCCACACACACACACACACACACTGAACCCTCCGTCACCCAGTTTCCACACACACACACACACACACTGAACCCTCCGTCACCCTGTCTCCACACACACCGAACCCTCCATCACCCAGTCTCCACACACACCGAACCCTCCGTCACCCAGTCTCCCCACACTCACCGAACCCTCCGTCACCCAGTCTCCACACACTCACACCGAACCTTCGGTCCCCAGTGTCCACACACACTCACCGAACCCTCCGTCACCCAGTCTCCACACACACACACCGAACCTTCGGTCCCCAGTGTCCACACACACACACCGAACCCTCCGTCACCCAGTCTCCACACACACACACACCGAACCCTCCGTCACCCAGTTTCCACACACACACACACACACACTGAACCCTCCGTCACCCAGTTTCCACACACACACACACACACACTGAACCCTCCGTCACCCTGTCTCCACACACACCGAACCCTCCATCACCCAGTCTCCACACACACACACACTCCGAACCCTCCGTCACCCAGTCTCCACACACACACCGAACCCTCCGTCACCCAGTCTCCACACACACACACACCCCGAAACCTCCGTCACCCAGTCTCCACACACACACACACACCGAAACCTCCGTCACCCAGTCTCCACACACACACACCGAACCTTCGGTCCCCAGTGTCCACACACACACCGAAACCTCCGTCACCCAGTCTCCACACACACACACACACACCGAACCCTTCGTCACCCAGTCTCCACACAGACACAGAAACTGAACCGTCACCCAGTCTCCCCACACACACCGAACCCTCCGTCACCCTGTCTCCACACACACCGAACCCTCCGTCACCCAGTCTCCACACACACACACACCCCGAAACCTCCGTCACCCAGTCTCCACACACACACACACCGAAACCTCCGTCACCCAGTCTCCACACACACACACACACACACACACCGAACCCTCCGTCACCCAGTCTCCACACACACACACACACACACACACACACAGCGAACCCTCCGTCACCCAGTGTCCACACACACCGAACCCTCCGTCACCCCGTCTCCACACACACCAAAACTTCCGTCACAGTCTCCAAACACACCGAACCCTCCGTCACCCAGTCTCCACACACACACACACCGAACCCTCCGTCACCCAGTCTCCACACACACACACACACAGAACCCTCCGTCACCCAGTCTCCACACACACACACACACACACACACACACACTCACACACACCGAACCCTCCGTCACCCAGTCTCCCCACACACACCGAACCCTCCGTCACCCAGTCTCCTCACACACCGAACCCTCCGTCACCCAGTCTCCACACACACAGAAACTGAACCCTCCGTCACCCAGTCCACACACACACACAGACACACCGAACCCTCCGTCACCCAGTCTCCACACACACACAGAAACTGAACCCTCCGTCACCCAGTCTCCCCACACTCACCGAACCCTCCGTCACCCAGTCTCCACACACACACAGAAACTGAACCCTCCGTCACCCAGTCTCCCCACACTCACCCAACCCTCCGTCACCCAGTGTCCACACACACACAGAAACTGAACCCTCCGTCACCCAGTCTCCCCACACACACCGAACCCTCCGTCACCCAGTCTCCCCACACTCACTGAACCCTCCGTCACCCAGTCTCCCCACACTCACTGAACCCTCCGTCACCCAGTCTCCCCACACTCACCGAACCCTCCATCACCCAGTCTCCACACACTCACACCGAACCCTCCGTCACCCAGTCTCCACACACACACACACACCGAACCCTCCGTCACCCAGTCCACACACACACACCGAACCCTCCGTCACCCAGTCTCCACACACACACACACACACCAAACCCTCCGTTACCCAGTCTCCACACACACACACTCACACCAAACCCTCCGTCACCCAGTCTCCACACACACACACTCACACACACCAAACCCTCCGTCACCCAGTCTCCACACACACACCGAACCCTCCGTAACCCAGTCTCCACACACACACACACACACACACACACACACACTCACACACACCGAACCCTCCGTCACCTAGTCTCCACACACACACCGAACCCTCCGTCACCTAGTCTCCACACACACACCGAACCCTCCGTCACCTAGTCTCCACACACACAGAAACTGAACCCTCCGTCACCCAGTCCACACACACACACAGACACACCGAACCCTCCGTCACCCAGTCTCCACACACACACACACACTCACACCGAACCCTCCGTCACCCAGTCTCCACACACACACAGAAACTGAACCCTCCGTCACCCAGTCTCCACACACACACAGAAACTGAACCCTCCGTCACCCAGTCTCCCCACACTCACCGAACCCTCCGTCACCCAGTCACCACACACACACCGAACCCTCCGTCACCTAGTCTCCACACACACAGAAACTGAACCCTCTGTCACCCAGTCCACACACACACTCAGACACACCGAACCCTCCGTCACCCAGTCTCCACACACACACAGAAACTGAACCCTCCGTCACCCAGTCTCCCCACACTCACCGAACCCTCCGTCACCCAGTCACCACACACACACACACACCCAACCCTCCGTCACCCAGTGTCCACACACACCGAACCCTCCGTCACCCAGTCTCCCCACACTCAACGAACCCTCCGTCACCCAGTCTCCCCACACTCACCGAACCCTCCGTCACCCAGTCTCCACACACTCACACCGAACCCTCCATCACCCAGTCTCCACACACACACACACACCGAACCCTCCGTCACCCAGTCTCCACACACACACACTCACACACACCAAACCCTCCGTCACCCAGTCTCCACACACACACCAAACCCTCCGTCACCCAGTCTCCACACACACACCGAACCCTCCGTCACCCAGATTCCACACACACACACAAAAACCCTCCGTCACCCCGTCTCCACACACACCAAACCTTCCGTCACCGTCTCGAAACACACACACATACCGAACCCTCCGTCACCCAGTCTGCACACACACACACACACACACCAAACCCTCCGTCACCCAGTCTCCACACACACACACACCGAACCCTCCGTCACCCAGTGTCCACACACACCGAACCCTCCGTCACCCAGTCTCCACACACACCGAACCCTCCGTCACCCAGTCTCCACACACACACACCGAACCTTCGGTCCCCAGTGTCCACACACACACACCGAACCCTCCGTCACCCAGTCTCCACACACACACCGAACCCTCCGTCACCCAGTTTCCACACACACACACACACACTGAACCCTCCGTCACCCTGTCTCCACACACACCGAACCCTCCGTCACCCAGTCTCCACACACACACACCGAACCCTCCGTCACACAGTCTCCACACGCACACACACCCCGAAACCTCCGTCACCCAGTCTCCACACACACACACACCGAAACCTCCGTCACCCAGTCTCCACACACACACACCGAACCTTCGGTCCCCAGTGTCCACACACACACCGAAACCTCCGTCACCCAGTCTCCACACACACACACACACACCGAACCCTTCGTCACCCAGTCTCCACACAGACACAGAAACTGAACCGTCACCCAGTCTCCCCACACACACCGAACCCTCCGTCACCCAGTCTCCACACACACCGAACCCTCCGTCACCCAGTCTCCACACACACACACCGAACCTTCGGTCCCCAGTGTCCACACACACACACCGAACCCTCCGTCATCCAGTCTCCACACACACACACACACCGAACCCTCCGTCACCCAGTTTCCACACACACACACACACACACTGAACCCTCCGTCACCCTGTCTCCACACACACCGAACCCTCCGTCACCCAGTCTCCACACACACACACACTCCGAACCCTCCGTCACCCAGTCTCCACACACACACCGAACCCTCCGTCACCCAGTCTCCACACACACACACACCCCGAAACCTCCGTCACCCAGTCTCCACACACACACACACCCCGAAACCTCCGTCACCCAGTCTCCACACACACACACACCGAAACCTCCGTCACCCAGTCTCCACACACACACACACACACACACACACACACACCGAACCCTCCATCGCCCAGTCTCCACACACACACACACACCGAACCCTCCGTCACCCAGTCTCCACACACACACACCGAACCCTCCATCGCCCAGTCTCCACACACACACACACACCGAACCCTCCGTCACCCAGTCTCCACACACACACACACACACCGAACCCTCCGTCACCCAGTCTCCACACACTCACACCGAACCCTCCGTCACCCAGTCTCCACACACACACACACCGAACCCTCCGTCACCCAGTCTCCACACACTCACACCGAACCCTCCGTCACCCAGTCTCCACACACACACACACACACACCGAACCCTCCGTCACCCAGTTTCCACACACTCACACCGAACCCTCCGTCACCCAGTCTCCACACACACACACACACACACCGAACCCTCCGTCACCCAGTTTCCACACACACACACACACTGAACCCTCCGTCACCCTGTCTCCACACACACCGAACCCTCCGTCACCCAGTCTCCACACACACACACACTCCGAACCCTCCGTCACCCAGTCTCCACACACACACCGAACCCTCCGTCACCCAGTCTACACACACACACACACCCCGAAACCTCCGTCACCCAGTCTCCACACACACACACACCGAAACCTCCGTCACCCAGTCTCCACACACACACACACACACACACACACACACCGAACCCTCCGTCACAGTCTCCATACACACACCGATCCCTCCGTCACACAGTCTCCATACACATACCGAACCCTCCGTCACACAGTCTCCATACACACACACCCCGAACCTTCCATCACCCAGTCTCCCCACACACACACACACACCGAACCCTCCGTCACCAGTCTCCACACACACACACACACTCACACCGAACCCTCCGTCACCCAGTCTTCCCACACACACACACCGAACCCTCCGTCACCAGTCTCCACACACACACACACACTCACACCGAACCCTCCGTCACCCAGTCTCCCCACACACACACACCGAACCCTCCGTCACCCAGTCTCCACACACACCGAACCCTCCGTCACCCAGTCTCCACACACACACACACACCGAACCCTCCGTCACCAGTCTCCACACACACACACACACTCACACCGAACCCTCCGTCACCAGTCTCCACACACACACACACACTCACACCGAACCCTCCGTCACCCAGTCTCCACACACACACAGACACACCGAACCCTCCGTCACCCAGTCTCCACACACACACAGAAACTGAACCCTCCGTCACCCAGTCTCCCCACACTCACCGAACCCTCCGTCACCCAGTCACCACACACACACACACACCCAACCCTCCGTCACCCAGTGTCCACACACACCGAACCCTCCGTCACCCAGTCTCCCCACACTCAACGAACCCTCCGTCACCCAGTCTCCCCACACTCACCGAACCCTCCGTCACCCAGTCTCCACACACTCACACCGAACCCTCCGTCACCCAGTCTCCACACACACACACACACACCGAACCCTCCGTCACCCAGTCCACACACACACTCACACCGAACCCTCCGTCACACAGTCTCCACACACACCGAACCCTCTGTCACCCAGTCTCCACACACACAGACACACTGAACCCTCCGTCACCCAGTCTCCCCACACACACACACACCGAACCCTCCGTCACCCAGTCCACACACACACACAGACACACCGAACCCTCCGTCACCCAGTCTCCACACACACACACACACACCAAACCCTCCGTCACCCAGTCTCCACACACACACACTCACACACACCAAACCCTCCGTCACCCAGTCTCCACACACACACCAAACCCTCCGTCACCCAGTCTCCACACACACACCGAACCCTCCGTCACCCAGATTCCACACACACACACACTGAACCCTCCGTCACCCCGTCTCCACACACACCAAACCTTCCGTCACCGTCTCGAAACGCACACACACACCGAACCCTCCGTCACCCAGTCTGCACACACACACACACACACACACCAAACCCTCCGTCACCCAGTCTCCACACACACACACACCGAACCCTCCGTCACCCAGTGTCCACACACACCGAACCCTCCGTCACCCAGTTTCCACACACACACACACACCAAATCTCCATCACCCAGTCTCCACACACACTCACCGAACCCTCCGTCACCCAGTCTCCACACACACTCACCGAACCCTCCGTCACCCAGTCTCCACACACACACACACCGAACCCTCCGTCACCCAGTGTCCACACACACCGAACCCTCCGTCACCCAGTGTCCACACACACCGAACCCTCCGTCACCCAGTTTCCACACACACACACACACCAACTCTCCATCACCCAGTCTCCACACACACCGAACCCTCCGTCACCCAGTCTCCACACACACACACCGAACCTTCGGTCCCCAGTGTCCACACACACACACCGAACCCTCCGTCACCCAGTCTCCACACACACACCGAACCCTCCGTCACCCAGTCTCCACACACACACACACACACCGAACCCTTCGTCACCCAGTCTCCACACAGACACAGAAACTGAACCGTCACCCAGTCTCCCCACACACACCGAACCCTCCGTCACCCAGTCTCCACACACACCGAACCCTCCGTCACCCAGTCTCCACACACACACACCGAACCTTCGGTCCCCAGTGTCCACACACACACACCGAACCCTCCGTCACCCAGTCTCCACACACACACACACCGAACCCTCCGTCACCCAGTTTCCACACACACACACACACACACTGAACCCTCCGTCACCCAGTTTCCACACACACACACACACACACTGAACCCTCCGTCACCCTGTCTCCACACACACCGAACCCTCCATCACCCAGTCTCCACACACACACACACTCCGAACCCTCCGTCACCCAGTCTCCACACACACACCGAACCCTCCGTCACCCAGTCTCCACACACACACACACCCCGAAACCTCCGTCACCCAGTCTCCACACACACACACACACCGAAACCTCCGTCACCCAGTCTCCACACACACACACCGAACCTTCGGTCCCCAGTGTCCACACACACACCGAAACCTCCGTCACCCAGTCTCCACACACACACACACACACACCGAACCCTTCGTCACCCAGTCTCCACACAGACACAGAAACTGAACCGTCACCCAGTCTCCCCACACACACCGAACCCTCCGTCACCCTGTCTCCACACACACCGAACCCTCCGTCACCCAGTCTCCACACACACACACACCCCGAAACCTCCGTCACCCAGTCTCCACACACACACACACCGAAACCTCCGTCACCCAGTCTCCACATACACACACACACACACCGAACCCTCCGTCACCCAGTCTCCACACACACACACACACACACACACACACCGAACCCTCCGGCACCCCGTCTCCACACACACCAAAACTTCCGTCACCGTCTCCAAACACACCGAACCCTCCGTCACCCAGTCTCCACACACACACACCGAACCCTCCGTCACCCAGTCTCCACACACACACACACACAGAACCCTCCGTCACCCAGTCTCCACACACACACACACACACACACACACACACTCACACACACCGAACCCTCCGTCACCCAGTCTCCCCACACACACCGAACCCTCCGTCACCCAGTCTCCACACACACACCGAACCCTCCGTCACCCAGTCTCCACACACACAGAAACTGAACCCTCCGTCACCCAGTCCACACACACACACAGACACACCGAACCCTCCGTCACCCAGTCTCCACACACACACAGAAACTGAACCCTCCGTCACCCAGTCTCCCCACACTCACCGAACCCTCCGTCACCCAGTCTCCACACACACACAGAAACTGAACCCTCCGTCACCCAGTCTCCCCACACTCACCCAACCCTCCGTCACCCAGTGTCCACACACACACAGAAACTGAACCCTCCGTCACCCAGTCTCCCCACACACACCGAACCCTCCGTCACCCAGTCTCCCCACACACACCGAACCCGCCGTCACCCAGTCTCCCCACACTCACTGAACCCTCCGTCACCCAGTCTCCCCACACTCACTGAACCCTCCGTCACCCAGTCTCCCCACACTCACCGAACCCTCCATCACCCAGTCTCCACACACTCACACCGAACCCTCCGTCACCCAGTCTCCACACACACACACACACCGAACCCTCCGTCACCCAGTCCACACACACACACCGAACCGTCCGTCACCCAGTCTCCACACACACACACCGAACCCTCCGTCACCCAGTCTCCACACACACACACACACACCAAACCCTCCGTCACCCAGTCTCCACACACACACACTCACACCAAACCCTCCGTCACCCAGTCTCCACACACACACACTCACACACACCGAACCCTCCGTCACCCAGTCTCCACACACACACCGAACCCTCCGTAACCCAGTCTCCACACACACACACACACACACACACACACTCACACACACCGAACCCTCCGTCACCCAGTCTCCACACACACACCGAACCCTCCGTCACCTAGTCTCCACACACACACCGAACCCTCCGTCACCTAGTCTCCACACACACAGAAACTGAACCCTCCGTCACCCAGTCCACACACACACACACTCACACCGAACCCTCCGTCACCCAGTCTCCACACACACACAGAAACTGAACCCTCCGTCACCCAGTCTCCACACACACACAGAAACTGAAACCTCCGTCACCCAGTCTCCCCACACTCACCGAACCCTCCGTCACCCAGTCACCACACACACACCGAACCCTCCGTCACCTAGTCTCCACACACACAGAAACTGAACCCTCCGTCACCCAGTCCACACACACACACAGACACACCGAACCCTCCGTCACCCAGTCTCCACACACACACAGAAACTGAACCCTCCGTCACCCAGTCTCCCCACACTCACCGAACCCTCCGTCACCCAGTCACCACACACACACACACACCCAACCCTCCGTCACCCAGTGTCCACACACACCGAACCCTCCGTCACCCAGTCTCCCCACACTCAACGAACCCTCCGTCACCCAGTCTCCCCACACTCACCGAACCCTCCGTCACCCAGTCTCCACACACTCACACCGAACCCTCCGTCACCCAGTCTCCACACACACACACCGAACCCTCCGTCACCCAGTCTCCACACACACACACCGAACCCTCCGTCACCCAGTCTCCACACACACACACTCACACACACCAAACCCTCCGTCACCCAGTCTCCACACACACACCAAACCCTCCGTCACCCAGTCTCCACACACACAGAAACTGAACCCTCCGTCACCCAGTCTCCCCACACTCACCGAACCCTCCGTCACCCAGTCTCCACACACACACAGAAACTGAACCCTCCGTCACCCAGTCTCCCCACACTCACCCAACCCTCCGTCACCCAGTGTCCACACACACACAGAAACTGAACCCTCCGTCACCCAGTCTCCCCACACACACCGAACCCTCCGTCACCCAGTCTCCCCACACACACCGAACCCGCCGTCACCCAGTCTCCCCACACTCACTGAACCCTCCGTCACCCAGTCTCCCCACACTCACTGAACCCTCCGTCACCCAGTCTCCCCACACTCACCGAACCCTCCATCAACCAGTCTCCACACACTCACACCGAACCCTCCGTCACCCAGTCTCCACACACACACACACACAGCGAACCCTCCGTCACCCAGTGTCCACACACACCGAACCCTCCGGCACCCCGTCTCCACACACACACACACTCCGAACCCTCCGTCACCCAGTCTCCACACACACACACCGAACCCTCCGTCACCCAGTCTCCACACACACACACCGAACCCTCCGTCACCCAGTCTCCACACACACACACCGAACCCTCCGTCACCCAGTCCACACACACACACCGAACCCTCCGTCACCCAGTCTCCACACACACACACCGAACCCTCCGTCACCCAGTCCACACACACACACCGAACCCTCCGTCACCCAGTCTCCACACACACACACACACACCAAACCCTCCGTCACCCAGTCTCCACACACACACACTCACACCAAACCCTCCGTCACCCAGTCTCCACACACACACACTCACACACACCAAACCCTCCGTCACCCAGTCTCCACACACACAGCGAACCCTCCGTAACCCAGTCTCCACACACACACACACACACACACACACACTCACACACACCGAACCCTCCGTCACCTAGTCTCCACACACACACCGAACCCTCCGTCACCTAGTCTCCACACACACACCGAACCCTCCGTCACCCAGTCCACACACACACACACTCACACCGAACCCTCCGTCACCCAGTCTCCACACACACACAGAAACTGAACCCTCCGTCACCCAGTCTCCACACACACACAGAAACTGAACCCTCCGTCACCCAGTCTCCCCACACTCACCGAACCCTCCGTCACCCAGTCACCACACACACACCGAACCCTCCGTCACTTAGTCTCCACACACACAGAAACTGAACCCTCCGTCACCCAGTCCACACACACACACAGACACACCGAACCCTCCGTCACCCAGTCTCCACACACACACAGAAACTGAACCCTCCGTCACCCAGTCTCCCCACACTCACCGAACCCTCCGTCACCCAGTCACCACACACACACACACACCCAACCCTCCGTCACCCAGTGTCCACACACACCGAACCCTCCGTCACCCAGTCTCCCCACACTCAACGAACCCTCCGTCACCCAGTCTCCCCACACTCACCGAACCCTCCGTCACCCAGTCTCCACACACTCACACCGAACCCTCCGTCACCCAGTCTCCACACACACACACCGAACCCTCCGTCACCCAGTCTCCACACACACACACCGAACCCTCCGTCACCCAGTCTCCACACACACACACTCACACACACCAAACCCTCCGTCACCCAGTCTCCACACACACACCAAACCCTCCGTCACCCAGTCTCCACACACACACACACACACCGAACCCTTCGTCACCCAGTCTCCACACAGACACAGAAACTGAACCGTCACCCAGTCTCCCCACACACACCGAACCCTCCGTCACCCTGTCTCCACACACACCGAACCCTCCGTCACCCAGTCTCCACACACACACACACCCCGAAACCTCCGTCACCCAGTCTCCACACACACACACACCGAAACCTCCGTCACCCAGTCTCCACACACACACACACACACACCGAACCCTCCGTCACCCAGTCTCCACACACACACACACACACACACACACACACAGCGAACCCTCCGTCACCCAGTGTCCACACACACCGAACCCTCCGGCACCCCGTCTCCACACACACCAAAACTTCCGTCACCGTCTCCAAACACACCGAACCCTCCGTCACCCAGTCTCCACACACACACACCGAACCCTCCGTCACCCAGTCTCCACACACACACACACACAGAACCCTCCGTCACCCAGTCTCCACACACACACACACACCGAACCCTCCGTCACCCAGTCTCCACACACTCACACCGAACCCTCCGTCACCCAGTCTCCACACACACACACACACCGAACCCTCCGTCACCCAGTCTCCACACACACACACACACACCAAACCCTCCGTCACCCAGTCTCCACACACACACACTCACACACACCAAACCCTCCGTCACCCAGTCTCCACACACACACCGAACCCTCCGTCACCCAGTCTCCACACACACACACACCCCGAAACCTCCGTCACCCAGTCTCCACACACACCGAACCCTCCGTCACCTAGTCTCCACACACACACCGAACCCTCCGTCACCTAGTCTCCACACACACACCGAACCCTCCGTCACCTAGTCTCCACACACACACCGAACCCTCCGTCACCCAGTCTCCACACACACAGAAACTGAACCCTCCGTCACCCAGTCCACGCACACACACAGACACACTGAACCCTCCGTCACCCAGTCTCCACACACACACCGAACCCTCCGTCACCCAGTCTCCACACACACACCGAACCCTCCGTCACCCAGTCTCCCCACACACACCGAACCCTCCGTCACCCAGTCTCCACACACACCGAACCCTCCGTCACCCAGTCTCCACACACACCGAACCCTCCGTCACCCAGTTTCCACACACACACACACACAGAACCCTCCGTCACCCAGTCTCCACACACACACCGAACCCTCCGTCACCCAGTCTCCACACACACACACACACAGAACCCTCCGTCACCCAGTCTCCACACACACACACACACACACACACACACTCACACACACCGAACCCTCCGTCACCCAGTCTCCACACACACACCGAACCCTCCGTCACCTAGTCTCCACACACACAGAAACTGAACCCTCCGTCACCCAGTCCACACACACACACAGACACACCGAACCCTCCGTCAAGCAGTCTCCCCACACTCACCGAACCCTCCGTCACCCAGTCACCACACACACACACACACCCAACCCTCCGTCACCCAGTGTCCACACACACCGAACCCTCCGTCACCCAGTCTCCCCACACTCACCGAACCCTCCGTCACCCAGTCTCCACACACACCGAACCCTCCGTCACCCAGTCTCCCCACACTCAACGAACCCTCCGTCACCCAGTCTCCCCACACTCACCGAACCCTCCGTCACCCAGTCTCCACACACACACACACACCGAACCCTCCGTCACCCAGTCCACACACACACACAGACACACCGAACCCTCCGTCACCCAGTCTCCCCACACACACACACACCGAACCCTCCGTCACCCAGTCTCCACACACACCGAACCCTCCGTCACCCAGTCTCCACACACACACAGACACACCGAACCCTCCGTCACCCAGTCTCCCCACACACACACACACCGAACCCTCCGTCACCCAGTCCACACACACACACAGACACACCGAACCCTCCGTCACCCAGTCTCCCCACACACTCACACCGAACCCTCCGTCACCCAGTCTCCACACACACACAGACACACCGAACCCTCCGTCACGCAGTCTCCCCACACACACACACACCGAACCCTCCGTCACCCAGTCCACACACACACACAGACACACCGAACCCTCCGTCACCCAGTCTCCACACACACACACACACACCAAACCCTCCGTCACCCAGTCTCCACACACACACACTCACACACACCAAACCCTCCGTCACCCAGTCTCCACACACACACCGAACCCTCCGTCACCCAGTCTCCCCACACTCACCGAACCCTCCATCACCCAGTCTCCACACACAGACACACACACCGAACCCTCCGTCCCCCAGATTCCACACACACACACACTGAACCCTCCGTCACCCCGTCTCCACACACACCAAACCTTCCGTCACCGTCTCGAAACACACACACACA